>NC_057808.1:301331618-301416052 GCF_018294505.1 Triticum aestivum | reverse complement strand
CAACGGAGCTCGCCGGTGCCCGAAGGCTGCGGTGGTCGTCGGCGTTGAACCACGGCGAGGCAGGGAGATCGGAGGGTACCAAGAGGTTCAGGGTGTTCTTCCGCGTTGGTGGGTGGTGGACTTGGCCGTCGGAGAGCACCACGTCGACGGCGACACTTTCTCCGGCGGACGGTAGTTCGGGCGATGGTGGAGTACTCCGGTGGGTGCTGCAAACTCCAAATTGAAGCGCGGGTCAGAAGAGTGGATGTACTAGGAGGCTACTGGCAAGAGCTGAGGGGTAGAGGTGCACGCACGGGAGTGAATCGCGCTGGATCCCGTGTCGGGTCGAGGTGGCCGGAGTTGGGGAAGAAGACTCCCTCGGGGTTCTTCCAGTGGCTTGGCGTGGTATTGGTGGTGTGCAGAGGTGGTGTGGGTTCGAGTTCGAGCTCGGGACCTCCTTTCATAGGCGATCCGAGGGGGTGGCCGTGAACGGGATAGCTCCGGCGAGCGATTACGGCGAGGCAGAGATTGGGCAGGAGATTTAGGAGGCTAGCCACCTTCAGGGAGGATCACTGGTGCCGTTCCCGCGCTAAACCTCGGTCGGGCTTGGCGTAATGCGTCGATCCTCGACGGGACGGCCGTACGGGCACGACGGCAGCAGGGAGCGCGCTCCGCGCCTACCAGTTCACGATGAAGGACCGTGGCGTGCACGGGTGAGTGGATGGCCACGCGGTGGCCTCTGGTGGCTTGGGTAGCGCTGGACGGCGCCGTCCAACGCTGCGCCTCTCTCTGGCAGCCGCAAAAGCCGCTGCTGCCGTCGCTCACGGGGTGGCGCACCTCCTGCTGCTCGTCGCCGACGCCCGCAAGCCTCCAGGCGATCGTGCGGCGCAGGGGATAAGAAGGAAGCACAAGGCGCACGGCGACACCGCGGCCACTGGCGAGATCGAGAACGGGCTCTGAAGAAAATGACAGTGCTCACTGAAACTGTTTACTGAACTTCTGAACTTGACAGAAACAGTGCTCTTCAGGTGTTCGACGAAATGATTTGGCATGAAGAAAAAAATTTCTGGAGCTGGGACTTGGTGAGGTGACCTCTCAATGCATCCAGAGGCTGCCTGAATTTTCTCAGACTTTTAGGAGGAGAAAACAATTGAATTTCATCAAATTTGGCAAATCTGGTCCAAACTTGCAGCAAGTTCAATTTGAAAATTTTGAACTGGAGACCAGTGGATCTTCATGGATCTTGGTTGAGGGCTCTAAGGACTAGCTAGGGAAATTGGTTTGGAGGCAAAACTCAAAGTAGAAAGGGTAGCTCCTTTGTAAATCTCCAAGAGTTAAAATAGAAGGCAGAAATATTTTGATAAGAATTAAATGGAAGAAAAATTCATGGGAAGGTTCAACTTGCTGGATTTGAAGTGTATCTTGACACAAAGATGGGAGATGGCTTTTGGGAGGTGGTTTCCACTTAGGTCATGGCAAGAGGAGATTTTGAAAAGGGAAAAAGATCACTCCAAAGGCCATAGGATTATTTAAAGGATTTTTCAAAAGAAATTTCCCAAATGAAAAGCATTTGGTTTTGAGTCCACATAAGATGGAAAAACCTCCAAGACCAAAAATCAAGTCTTGGGTGAATCCAAACAAAACACTTGTCATAAAAGAAAGTTTTTGAGAGGGAGAGTTCTTTAGAAGAAAAATTTTAAATAACCTCCCTCAAATCAAAAAATCAAATAAAAGTTTGAAAAAGCCAAATAAAATTTTTGGGTGTCACAACACCTACCCCCTTAGGAAATATCTCGTCCCCGAGATTTCAGCTGATCCTCAAATAGATGTGGGTACTCTGCCTGAAGAAAATCCTCTCTTTCCCATGTAGCTTCATCCTCGGTGTGATTGCTCCACTGAACCTTGAAAAATTTAGTTGTTTTCTGGTGGGTTCTCCTTTCAGACTCTTCCAATATCTTTACTGGCCGCTCTCTGTAGGTGAGATCTGGTTGTACATCAATGCTCTCATGAGATACATGCTTCTCCGGGTTGCTTACACATTTTCTCAACTGTGAGACGTGGAACACATCGTGGACGTCTGACAGCTCTTTGGGGAGGTCTAGCTGGTAGGCTACTGTGCCTCTCCGTGCAACTATACAGAAGGGTCCAATAAATCTCGGGGCTAGCTTCCCCTTAATTTTGAACCGTTGCAGGCCTCGCATAGGAGACACTCGTAGGTATACGTAATCACTGGGTTCAAAGCTGACCTCTCGATGTTTTTGATCATAATAGCTCTTCTGTCGGCTTTGAGCTGTCTTGAGTCTGTCCCTGATCTGTTTAACTTTCTCCTCGGCTTCCTTGAGCATGTCTGGGCCGAAGATACGACTGTCGCCTGTTTCTGACCAATTTAGTGGGGTACGACATCTCCGCCCGTACAATGCTTCAAAAGGTGCCATCTGTAGGCTGGCTTGGTAACTGTTGTTGTAAGCAAACTCGGCATACGGCAAACTTTCTTCCCAACTGGATCCATAGGTGAGCACACAGGCTCTCAGCATGTCCTCTAGGATTTGGTTCACGCGTTCCGTTTGTCCATCAGTCTGAGGGTGGTACGCTGTACTGAACGCTAGTTGCGTGCCCAGAGCTTGTTGTAAGTGATCCTAGAATTTAGAGACAAATTGAGTGCCTCGGTCGGATATTATAGTCTTTGGGACTCCATGCAGACAAACTATACGGGAGAGATAAAGCTTGGCTAGCCTTTGAGTGGAGTAGGTCGTCTTCACGGGAATGAAGTGTGCTACCTTGGTTAGCCTATCTGTGATGACCCATATGGCATCGTTTCCGCATTGTGATCGAGGTAGTCCGACGATGAAGTCCATTCCAATTTCATCCCATTTCCACTCAGGTATCCTGTTTCGCTGTAGTAGCCCTGCTGGCTTTTGATGCTCGGCTTTAATGCGCTGACAGGAATCGCAACAGGCAATGAATGCGGCTATGTCCCTTTTCATACCGTGCCACCAAAATCTTTCCTGTATGTCTTTGTACATTTTGGTTCCTCCAGGGTGGACCGAATATGGGGCGGTGTGGCTTTCGGTTAGGATTTGTTGCTTGAGTTCCTCAATGTTTGGTACGCAAAGTCTGTCCCCGTACCATAATATTCCTTCATTGTCTGTGACGAACTCTGAAGCCTTGCCAAGGCTCATTTTCCTTTTTATATCTTCGATGCTGGGATGTCCATGCTGAGCCTTCTTAATTCGTTCCATTAGGGTGGGATGTATCTCCAGATTTGATATGTTGCCCTCAGAGACTAACACCATGATGAGTCTAGTGAACTCCTGCTGAAACTCAGGCCTCAAGTTTTGTGGACTGTCGTTGCCCGGGCTGGGGTTCCGACTAAGAGCATCTTCCACTACATTTGCTTTCCCTGGATGGTAGTGAATGCCGACATCATAGTCCTTGACCAATTCCAACCAGCGTCGTTGTCGTAAATTTAGCTCTGGTTGTATGAAAATATATTTAAGGCTCTTGTGGTCTGTATATATTTCACAACGATTTCCCAACAGAAAGTGCCTCCACTCTTTGAGTGATGGATGACTGCTGCTAGCTCCAAGTCATGAGTAGGATAATTTTCCTCATGTTTCCATAGTTGCCTGGAAGCATACGCGACAACTTTGCCGTCCTGCATCAATACGCACCCGAGGCCCTTCCGGGATGCGTCACAAAACACTTCAAAACTCTTGTGTATGTCTGGCACAATCAAAACCGGTGCTGTTGTTAGTTTCTTCTTGAGCTCTTGGAAGCTTTTCTCGCACGCTTTCGTCCATACAAATTTCTTGTCTTTCTTGAGAAACTGTGTCATTGGTTTTGCCACAGTGGAGAATCCTTCAATAAACCTCCGGTAATATCCAGCCATTCCTAGGAAACTCCGTACATCAGTTACGTTGGCTGGTGGTTTCCAGTCAAGTATGGCTTTGACCTTTTCTGGGTCTACGGCCAAATAAATTTTTTGGGTGTCACACGGAGACTCGCCAGCCGGCCACTCCTCCAGCCGGTGCCACCGTCTCCACCGACTAGCCCGGCTCCCCTGCTGCGCCCTTAGTCTAATTTGCTGCCTCTTCTTTCCTGTTTTATTACTCTTGGAACAGTATTTTGTTAAGTTTGCACAATTCCACCCACTGGGGGTGTATTCGAACTATATTGACTGCCGACCTGTTGGAGGCCTTATGTGTAAATATAATTATGCATGCGTTTGGCTTTCCCTTGTTCTTTGCTCGTCGTCCTTCGGCTGTTTCCTTTGCCGCCCTCCCTTGGTTGCCACCTTCCCAGCCGGACAGCTGCTCTGCAGTCTGTGGCTGGAGAAGTGCTTGGCCAGTTGGGAGGGCAAGTACTCTAGCTTTGGATTGTAGCGAAGTGACTGGGAGGCCGGCCAGCCGGCTGTTTTGACAGCCGGTAGGCGTGGTTGGAGGCCGGCTTGTGTTATATAAGTTCGTTAGTCCTTAGCCGTTTTTCGTGTGGGCATCCTTTCTGCCTTTGGCTCTTGCCAGTCGAACAGTCGGTTCTTCGAGCTGCGACTTTCAACAAGAGAGGGCTCGGGTGCTGGCACACTACTTGTCTGACTTCAGGTAGAACTTTTAATATAACTTAAGGCGGCCAGTCCCCGGGCCGACTAGTCGAACCCGGTGCCAGACAGAAAATCAAATGTACTAATACATTTATGAATATGACACTCGTCATTCATAGATAAAGGAGGGCAGTCCCCGAGTGCGCCTCGGGGGGCCCGTTTGTCTCGTACTTAATACAAAAAAGGTAGCATGATACATACTGCTTTTAACTATAAAATCTTCTTAGGAGGTTGGCGTTCCATGGTCGTTCCGACTCCTTGCCAGAATCATCCCTCTTGCGTGCTCTTGGCTTCTGTGCATCGATCAGGTAGTAGGAGTCGTTTCCTAGTGCCTTGCTGATGACGAAAGGGCCTTCCCAAGGGGCCGAGAGCTTGTGCTGGCCGGCTGTTCGCTGGATCAGCGAGAGCACAAGGTCGCCCTCTTGGAAGGACCTTGGCTTGACCTTCCGGTTGTCGTAACGGCGCAAACCCTGCTGGTAGATGGTGGACCGGCTGAGTCCTAACAGCCGGCCCTCTTCCAGTAGGTAGACGCCGTCTTCTCGCGCTTCCTTGGCCTCCGCCTCTGTGTACATGGTGACCCAAGGCGAGTCGAACTCGATGTCAGTTGGGATGACAGCCTCGGTACCATATACAAGGGAGAACGGAGTGAAGCCGGTTGACTTGTTTGGGGTAGTATGCAGACTTCAGAGGATAGCCGGCAGCTCATCGAGCCAGTAGCCGACCGAACGCTCCAGTGGTACGACCAGTCGGGGCTTGATGCCGGAGAGGATGAGGCCATTTGCTCGCTCGACCTGGCCGTTTGACTGTGGGTGGGCAACGGACGCTAAGTCCAGTCGGATGCCCTGTGTCGCGCAGAAACATGCCAGTGCTCCCTTGGCAAAATTTGTGCCGTTGTCGGTGATGACGCTGTGTGGCACACCATACCGAGTAGTGATGTCGGCGATGAATGTGACGGCAGTCGGCCCGTTCAGCTTCTTGATCGGCTTCGCTTCGATCCACTTAGTAAATTTGTCCACGGCGACAAGCAGATGTGTCATGCCGCCGCGGGCTGTCTTGAATGGGCCCACCATGTCCAGCCCCCAAACGGCAAAGGGCCAGGTGAGGGGGATGGTCTTGAGTGCAGAAGCCGGCAGGTGTTGCTTGGAACTGAAGACTTGGCATCCTTTGCAGCATTTGACTAATTCTTTGGCATCTTCCAAAGCAGTCGGCCAGAAGAAACCATGGCGGAAAGCTTTGGCCACAAGTGATCTTGAGGCTGCGTGGTGGCCGCATTCGCCTTGGTGGATATCCTTGAGGATTGCTACGCCCTTCTCTGGCTCGACGCAGCGCTGGAAGACTCCAGTGACGCTACGCTTGACAAGTTCTCTGTTTGTTATTGCGTATGCTCCGGCTCGGCGTTGCACTAGTCTTGCCGAGATCTCATTAGTCGGCAGCTCTCTGTTGACTAGGAAGTTGAGGATGGGCTGGGCACATGATGGAGCTGTGACTTCTTCTACTGTCAGTACGGCCACAGTGACCCGGGTGGGTGGGTTGGGTGGTGGAGAGTTGGAGTCGGCCACCGCTTCTTGTGTCGCTGTAGTCCCTGGGCCGACTGCTGCAGTCCCCGGGCCGAGTTCTGAAGTCTCCGAGCCGGGTGCGACTACGGCAGTCCCCGGCCCGCTTGTTGAGGTCCCCGAGCCGCCTACTGGGTTCCTCCAGTCAGATCCGGCTACATCAGGGGCGGGCAGTACGAAGATAGAGTCCGATTCTAGAGACGGCTTGATAGACGGTTTGAGGAGGCGCTGGAGAGAGACACCGGTTGGCATAGCCTGTCGGGTGGAGCCGATCCGTGCCAGGCCATCTGCTTGGTCGTTGTCGGCCCGTGGCACGTGAAGGAACTCGCACCCTTCAAAGTATCCACTGATCTGCTGGACGAGGAATCGATAGCTCACCATGTTTGCATCCCTGGCGTCCCAGTCGCCAGATGACTGCTGGACCACCAAGTCCGAGTCGCCATAACACAGGATCCGGCGTATGCCGAGCTCTTTGGCTAGCCGGAGCCCGTGTATGAGCGCCTCGTACTCAGCCACGTTGTTGGAGGCGGCAAAATGGATTTGCAGCGTGTATCTGAGCTTGTCGCCTTTGGGAGAGGTGAGGATGATGCCGGCTCCCAAGCCGGTGCGCATCATGGACCCGTCGAAGTGCATCCACCAATGGGTGGAGTCGGGAGCCGGCGGTTGGTACTGTGTGACACCCCAAAATTTCGACCTTGTTTTATTAATTAAAATTTTGCCAGGAAATTAAACTTTTCCATTTGTCTGGATTTACCTTTTGATATTGTGGGTTTTTACCTCAACTGGAAACTTTCCAAAAGTATTATTGGACTTGTATACTCTCTCTATAAAACAATTCTTTATCAGTGGATTTAATTGCAAAATTTGCTTTTCCTGAACTTTATTCTTTTAAAATGATTTTTCATGAATTTGGAGTCTCCGTTGCACTGCAACCATTTGATTAATGCATTTAAAAATTTCACCAAAATTTGGGGATGTCATGTGATGCTTCCACATCACTTTTATGCAAAAATATCTTTTGGTTATTGGAGATTTTGAGCTCTACATCAACTTTTCAAATCTGGTCCAGTAGGTATTTTTGCACTGCAACCTATTTAAATATTCTTTTAAAAATTCTTCCAAGTGTTTGGAGATGTCAGTAGAGGCATATAATTCAACTTTATGCAAAAACCCATTGGTGTTCTTTGAAAAAGTTGAGAGAATCAACCTCTTTTTCATTCTGGTCCAACTTAGTGATTTGTACTGCAACCCTAATTTATTTTGCTCTAGTACCCATGAGCTTTTTCCTGCTTGTTGTCCTTCCTACAAAACTCTTAAGCCCAGGAGAGTGGACCCATTGGAGAATTTTAAGTGCATGCAATAAGGCCTTCTTCTTTCTGTCCAAAACTGGAGTTTTGCAAAACTTGCACTAGCAAGTTTCTGATTTTGCCCTAATGACCTTGCCATCGTCACCTAACCCTAGAGAGACCCTGATCTGGAGATTTTGGCCACTCCAAGAGTTGCCTAAATGCACTTAGCATTCTGTCGAACACTTGGTGTGCACAGTCAGTTTTGACATGAGTTTTAGTTTGCACTGTGTACTTAATCCACTGACCCAGCAACCTTGTCCACTAAGATCCTAGCTACTCCTAACCTAGGTCTGCTAATTGCCAGCCTCACCCGAGCCCTATGGCACGCTTTGGCATTTGGCCGAACAGTTGGCGTGCACGCTCTGGGCACGCCCAGAGCGCACGTTTTGCACGCGCGCGCACCGAGCCGCCGCGTCGCACTGCCGCCCTCGCCGTGTCCCGCCCCTGGCCCTTGCTCGCCTGCAGAGCCACGCCCTGCCCTCGCCCACTCGCCAGAACCCTCCAAGCCACCCCTGGCGCCCTACAGCGCCACCGTCAGGGCTCCCTTGGCGGCACGCCGGCGTCGGCAGTGGGCTCCTGCCATGGACGGCGCCGCCCAAGCCACCCGCGCGCGCCAGCTGCCCCCTTGAGCAGCCCGAGCTCATCCACTTACTCGTCGGCACGCGCTCGTCGCCGCCACGTCGCCCTGCAGCTACAGAGCGAAGGTCGCCGGCGTTCTTATCCACGGCCACCGCGGGACAAACCTCAAACGCCTATATAAGGGGACCCCAAGCTCGTCCAAGCCCTCAGGCGACCTCAGGCCACCCCCGTAGCACCCCCCTCAGCCAGCAATCGGCGATTGGTAACCGTCTTCCCCAACTCCGACCGGTTCGGCAGCCGCCACCTTCCGGTGCCATTCATCGCAACCAGGGCCTCCCCGCCCATCCAACGCCACCACCCATTTCCCCTCGACCTCACGGAGCTGCCCAGCCTCTCAAACTCGACCAAGGACCACCGTAGCTCGAAACCCCCAAACCACCCGAAGCCCCCTCCGCCGCGGAGCTCGTCGCCGGCGACTCCTTCCACCACCGTCGACCCAACGACCACCGGAAGGACCGCCCCGGTCTGGCGGGTCCATCCCTGCCCTCAAGTGCCCTCGAGGAGCCGCCGTTCGTCGATGGCGATCGCCGGAGTCCCGCCTCCATTCGGGCAGAGGAAGAGGAGGGAGAAGCGACTGGTCAACCTGACCAGTGGGCCCCCTGGACCCACTGTCAGCGACCCAGCCCCGCCGACGTGTGTTTTAAGTGGAGGCGTATTTCACAAAACACGTCTTCGCTAAACAGAAAGCGTAAGCCCCTCCGAAATGTTTTCTTTTTCTGTTTTATTTTTAAAGACAGAACTTTGACTGGCTATATCTTTTAAAATAAAACTCCAAATGAGTGGATTCTTTTTCCTACCTCTCTCAAATTTCATCTAGTTTATTTTAAGATTTATTTCAAAAATATTTAGGACAACTTTTTGTACTCTTTTTTAAATATGTGTTATTTGAATATATTTTTTCAAAATAGGAAATGGAGAGAGAAGAAAACTTTCAAAAAGTTTTGGAATGCTCACTTCCTCTCCACAATCTGAAGGCAAGCATTCTGAACTCTGGCATAATATTTTTGTGTGGTGTTTGATACGGTTACACACCACCTTGACTTGGAGCATACGTTGTTTTGTGTGATGATAAAATCATACGCATGAGTGCACAATGGAGATTCTTTGCTGTTAGAAATGGATATGCTGGTGATAGTGATCATCCTCGTGAGCTTCTCATGCATACCGAAAGGAAGCCGGGAAAGTCGTGGTTTTGGGTAGGCACGAGCTTGTCCCTAGTTCCTCGTCGAGACGAGTGTATCCAGTATGGCATGATGAGGTACGATGAGTGGTATTTCTGTCTGTTGGTTGAAGTATTTTGGTTATGCTAATCATACAGGGTATACTTGAAACCCCTGAGTCGACCGTAGATCGAGTCTTGTTCCAGTAACCCCCATACTTGTTTCGTACTACCACTTGTCCTTGCCGCAGGTAGGGTCCGGTTCAGTAAGTTCCCAACCCCTTTCTAGCACACACCGTACAGAGAGGCCATGGTGGAAGATAACGGATGCATCCGGTAGGCCTGCCACCTGGTCCGGGGGCATGGGTGTTTCCGGTTGGGACCGAGAGGGGGGCACCCCTTAGAGCGCGCGATATAAATTTGATCCCATGCCACGTCGAGGTTGTAGCCTCCCCACTTAGAGTTTTGCTTGACAGGTGTCGTGGGTGATTCCAGATACCGGTAACTTAAGCTGGTGTGTGCAGGTCAGGCGTGTTTTCAATTAAAAGGCCGTAGGCGAAATTAGTCTCGATGGACTAAATAAATTTGTTACTCATGGGTAAAGAGTACACCCTCTTCAGAGGTTAAATCTTTTTGGATAGCCATGTCCATGGGTAAGGACTACAGTCCGAGATTAGTTTGGTGACGGTCTTCGGATGGAGAAACGGCTAGACTAGATCTTTGGTTATGACCTGTGACATATGAGGATTATGATTAGTTTAGTGACGGTCTTCGGATGGAGAAACGACTAGACTAGATCTTTGGTTATGACCTGTGACATATGAGGATTATGATTAGTTTAGTGACGGTCTTCGGATGGAGAAACGGCTAAACCAGAACATTGATTATGACCTGTGACATATGAGGATTATGATTATTATTATTGTGGACTAACCATTTACATTATTTGAATTATTGAGTATCCCTGGGACGGTTCTACCTCCTGGATACTCACTGCGTTTATTATTTATAAGCCCTTTATGTGATGTCGCTCAGACGCCCGACTGCGGCATGTTGGTTATTTATTTATTCTTTATAAGCCCTTTATTTGGTGTCGCATAGACGCCCGACTGTGGCATGCTTGTTATTTCTATCATTTATAAGCCCTTTATGTGGTGTCGCATAGACGCCCGACTATGGCATGCTTGTTATTTCTTTTATTTATAAGCCCTTTATGTGGTGTCGCTCAGACGCCCGACTGAGGCATGATTTATTTTATTTTTCTTTCGAGGCGTCGCTTCAGACACTCGATCGGTGCATTCTATTTCTACTCCCGTAATGCATTTTACATGAACAACCTGCATGCATGCATCTTGAATTTTTGTTTATTTCGTGACTGACGTTATGATCGTAGAATCTTTCGGAGCATGATTATCCACTATTATATTATACCCGTGTTCATAATGTTTGCGAGTACATTCAAAAGTACTCACTGGCTTGTCCCTGGCTATTGTCTTGGCCAGATTTCTCGCATGGAGAGAGCATTGCGATGACAGCCCCGGAACCTACGTAATGACGAGAGCAGCCTCGCAAATATAGGAGTTATCCTGGTCAGCTGTTCCTGCGGGAAATGGAGTCCCATAGACACAGATGAACCACATACCGCTTCCGCCATCAACCACTAGAAACCAAGTGTTGTACTCAGTGACCACAATGGTCTTGTACTACATATTTTGTACCTTGCTTGGAATTTCTGTATCGAGTTGGTGCCTCATCAGCTAACAGTAATCCTGGGGCTGGTGAGCACAAGGGCCATTTTCTGGAAAATTATATCCCGGAAAAACCGGTCCTGACAGACTTGGTATCAGAGCCAGGCTGACCATTGGCTAATCCTATCTTAGCCAGGTCAATAAACCTAGGTTAACCATCCCACCAAATCTTAACCTAACCCCGGCCAAGCTTCTCGTGTAAGATAGCCACACAGTGAACCGACGCCTTTTGGCAGTCGGTGCCCAACCTATCAGCCTAGCCTGTCGATCACGCGCAGTGACCGGCCCCTGAATACTCCTTTTCGCAAGCGTGCAAAGGAAGACTCCATCCCCTTTTTCTATAAAAAGGGCACGCTAGCCTCAACACAGCACAGCACAGCCTCTTTCCCAAACCAAGCCACGATGCCTGGCCCCATTGTTCACCATCAGACCACAGCCACCAACCTTGGAGGTTTTGTGACCGTGCTCGCAAATCTCACCCGCCGTGCCTATGCATTAGAAGAGCCCCCAGAATATGTTGTGTAGCAAGGACTCATGAGCGGTGAGAGCCGTCAATTCTGGGCCACTGTACACATCTATGGTAGGGGTCTATCGCCAGAACGCCCCTACAGGTTCACTGGAAGGACAACTTCCTTTGAGCCACAAGCCCTCCAGCTAGCAGCTCGAGAAGCTATAGTTCAACTCCGGCACTTGTCGCCCAGAGTTAACTGTCGCTCGTTCTACTACTACCCCAGTCGTGACGGGTATGGAAGGCCGCCCCAGGTTGCCAACGGAGATCACGAGACAGATCCTGCACTATTACATCTGGTGCGCTATGTAAGCGCACTAGAGCAACTGTTCGATCAAATCACCCTTGATCTGATCGCAGCTCGTGGAGAACTGGTTCGCCAAGCCCCGGCGAGAAGAGAAGATGAGCCCGAAGCCGACAACCCAGTCGTGCTGTTCGGACACCCAATCGAGTCCTTGCGGTCTGCCCCAGCCTTTGACCAAAATACTTTGGTGTCCCCAGAAGTGCTTCGTCGCCTTTTCGGAACACGTTCCAACGGGATTGTGGCCAACAACCCCCGCGATGGTCATCACAACTACCCCGACCCTGCAGCCCCTCAACCTCATCCAGCAAATCTCGACGGTGAAACCCGTGGAGAAACCTCGGCGTCCACAAGGCCAGGCCACTTAGACATTAACGAAGTAGACTAAGTCGCTCGAGTAGTACCGAGCCTTAGTATTTCTACGCCTTGTAATTGTGTGATCCTGTATCACCATAATTAATGATGTCTGCTTGTGCGCCCCTTTTTTTGAGTAGTAGCCATGCATAAGTACGTCAGCGTACAGATGCATCTTTTAAATTCCAGGCGCAGCTACCAAAACCACACCCAACGCCACCCACACCAATGCATCACATTTATGAGATATGTGTATCTGTGGCATTGACCCCGACCCCAAACTAGTTACCCTTCACCACGGTAAATAACCCAGCCCCAATGCTATATAAAAGGCCACCTCGTGACCTTGCCAAGTACCCCTCACCTTGTGCACAACACGCACAGCCATTTCTTTGCCATGCCGACCCCCAGTATTTATCTGAGAACTCTAGATGCGACCCCGGGTAGTTTTGTTAAATTATTGTGGGACTTTACCTGCAGTACCATGAGTGCCATCCATCCACCCCAGTACGAGTTGCTCAAATCGAGGATCACCCCTTCCACCTCGAAATATTGGGCAGTGGTGCACATCCCTCCCGCAAACCCAAACCAAGACCCAATGGAAGTTTCCTTCGTGGGGAAATCCATCCCTACTCCGCATATGGCCATTGAAGCTGTTGCGTACGAAGTACTCGCTCGTCTTCGATTCGTGGTACCTTATGCCAGCGAACGAGGATATTATTATTTTCCGAGTCGTGCAGCACCCGGAGAAGTAGCATCTTTTCCCGGTGGACGAATTGAGAGAGATCCAGTACTGGCCAACCTTGCCCAGTATGTTATCGCTCAGGAGCGTTTGACACAGCGGGTAATGGGTTATCTCCAGAGCCACGCTGATTTAAACCCCCGGATCGCTATTGGCAGACCACTGAGGCCTGACCAGGAGAGACGCGTGCATCGACTGGTCAACCCGCTTCCCCCATAGAAGAGGAGTGTGCCCCAGTACCAGAGACAATTTCTCAGGACCCTGTCCGTTTACCATTTTTATTGTAGACGTTACCGCTGTGTTTATTATCCCGGTATTTATTTATGTGTTGTAACTTGTGCGTGGTATCCAAAATTTGTGCGACGGATCAAATATTTGGTTTCAATTATGTGAGCAGTTTTACTGCTGTTAATTTTGATTTAACTAATTTTTCACCCACGATAAAATTCAAGTGAGATTTCTTTCCCTGAGTTGCTGCAGCGTATATATCTTCATGACATAGTTTTTTTATTCGAGCAGCACCACATAGCAGACTCACAACCACAACCACTCGACCTCGTGCGCTAATTACAAATCCTCGTACACATTTTGCACCTAACTGATCACACCCGAGGACACCACAGTCTCAGTAAGAGAGATTTGTGAGAAATCATTCGGGCGCGAGTTGACCCAGCACACCGACAGCAATTAGCACTCGATGCCGCACCTAATCCTCGTGATCGCCGCCACCGCGAAGAGCTAACACTCGAGCGGCAGCATCACGACGATCATCCAGGATCATCGTGCACAGGAGCACGGAGAACCCCAGCAACGTCGCCAAACCTCCACACACCAAGACCACGTACCAGTCCGGCATCACCTCCGCCATTAGAGCCTCGTCTCGAGCTCCTGCAAACAGCAAGGGAGGAGAAGTGGAAGCGAGGCCAGGAGTGAGGAAGAAGAAAGGAGCACCGCGATCATTTTATAGCTCGAGATCGGTGTACGGTGGGCGAGGTCCACCAGCGCCACTCGTCGCTCGATCGCTGGTGTTTGGAGGCGAGTCCGCGAGCAGTGCCGACAGTGCACTGGCCCGCGAAGTGAGTGCACGCTGCACCGGCAGCCAGCACGCCGTGCACTACTGCAGTACGGCCTAGATGCCCTACACGCTAGGCATCGCCGGTGGAGGAAGCGCGGGAGAGCACGCGAGAGAGAAGAGAGAGCCAGAGGTAGAAGAAGAGGCCGACAGTGGGCCCCGGGTCCACCTGTCAGCCAGAGAGAGCACTGTGCTCTCGGGTATGACCAGCGTATTTTAGTAATTTAGAATTTATTCTAATTTACTGTATCCAACGTAGAAATATCTCATTTTTTCCCAACCATGGATTTTTCCACGCAACGCCAGTATACCACACTGTGGTTTTACACCACTTATTGCCCTCTCACTGTAGATTCGTCGTTATTGCACAGTAGAATGATTTCTTTTGGTAAGAGCGATGTTTGTTCAAAACGGCTTTTAACAAATCTCGAGGCCGAGATTTTTCTTAAGGGGGGTAGTGTTGTGACACCCCAAAATTTCGACCTTGTTTTATTAATTAAAATTTTGCCAGGAAATTAAACTTTTCCATTTGTCTGGATTTACCTTTTGATATTGTGGGTTTTTACCTCAAGTGGAAACTTTCCAAAAGTATTATTGGACTTGTATACTCTCTCTATAAAACAATTCTTTATTAGTGGATTTAATTGCAAAATTTGCTTTTCCTGAACTTTATTCTTTTAAAATGATTTTTCATGAATTTGGAGTCTCTGTTGCACTGCAACCATTTGATTAATGCATTTAAAAATTTCACCAAAATTTGGGGATGTCGTGTGATGCTTCCACATCACTTTTATGCAAAAATATCTTTTGGTTATTGGAGATTTTGAGCTCTACATCAACTTTTCAAATCTGGTCCAGTAGGTATTTTTGCACTGCAACCTATTTAAATATTCTTTTAAAAATTCTTCCAAGTGTTTGGAGATGTCAGTAGAGGCATATAATTCAACTTTATGCAAAAACCCATTGGTGTTCTTTGAAAAAGTTGAGAGAATCAACCTCTTTTTCATTCTGGTCCAGCTTAGTGATTTGTACTGCAACCCTAATTTATTTTGCTCTAGTACCCATGAGCTTTTTCCTGCTTGCTTTCCTTCCTACAAAACCCTTAAGCCCAGGAGAGTGGACCCATTGGAGGATTTTAAGTGCATGCAATAAGGCCTTCTTCTTTCTGTCCAAAACTGGAGTTTTGCAAAACTTGCACTAGCAAGTTTCTGATTTTGCCCTAATGACCTTGCCATCATCACCTACATCTAGAGAGACCCTGATCTGGAGATTTTGGCCACTCCAAGAGTTGCCTAAATGCACTTAGCATTCTGTCGAACACTTGGTGTGCACAGTCAGTTTTGACATGAGTTTTAGTTTGCACTGTGTACTTAATCCACTGACCCAGCAACCTTCTCCACTAAGATCCTAGCTACTCCTAACCTAGGTCTGCTAATTGCCAGCCTCACCCGAGCCCTATGGCACGCTTTGGCATTTGGCCGAACAGTTGGCGTGCACGCTCTGGGCGCGCCCAGAGTGCACGTTTTGCACGCGCGCGCACCGAGCCGCCGCGTCGCACTGCCGCCCTCGCCGCGTCCCACCCCTGGCCCTTGCTCGCCTGCAGAGCCACGCCCTGCCCTCGCCCACTCGCCAGAACCCTCCAAGCCACCCCTGGCGCCCTACAGCGCCGCCGTCAGGGCTCCCTTGGCGGCACGCCGGCGTCGGCAGTGGGCTCCTGCCATGGACGGCGCCGCCCAAGCCACCCGCGCGCGCCAGCTGCCCCCTTGAGCAGCCCGAGCTCATCCACTTACTCGTCGGCACGCGCTCGTTGCCGCCACGTCGCCCTGCAGCTACAGAGCGACGGTCGCCGGCGTTCTTATCCACGGCCGCCGCGGGACCAACCTCGAACGCCTATATAAGGGGACCCCAAGCTCGTTCAAGCCCTCAGGCGACCTCAGGCCACCCCCGTAGCACCCCCCTCAGCCAGCAATCGGCGATTGGTAACCGTCTTCCCCAACTCCGGCCGGTTCGGCAGCCGCCACCTTCCAGTGCCATTCATCGCAACCAGGGCCTCCCCCGCCCATCCAACGCCACCACCCGTTTCCCCTCGACCTCACGGAGCCGCCCAGCCTCTCAAACTCGACCAAGGACCACCGTACCTCGAAACCCCCAAACCACCCGAAGCCCCCTCCGCCGCGGAGCTCGCCGCCGGCGACTCCTTCCACCACCGTCGACCCAACGACCACCGGAAGGACCGCCCCGGTCTGGCGGGTCCATCCCTGCCCTCAGGTGCCCTCGAGGAGCCGCCGTTCGTCGGCGGCGATCGCCGGAGTCCCGCCTCCGTTCGGGCAGAGGAAGAGGAGGGAGAAGCGACTGGTCAAACCTGACCAGTGGGCCCCCTGGACCCACTGTCAGCGACCCAGCCCCGCCGACGTGTGTTTTAAGTGGAGGCGTATTTCACAAAACACGTCTTCGCTAAACAGAAAGCGTAAGCCCCTCCGAAACGTTTTCTTTTTCTGTTTTATTTTTAAAAACAGAACTTTGACCAAACTTTGACTGGCTATATCTTTTAAAATAAAACTCATGTTGATTCTTTTTCCTACCTCTCTCAAATTTCATCTAGTTTATTTTAAGATTTATTTCAAAAATATTTAGGACAACTTTTTGTACTGTTTTTGAAATATGTGTTATTTGAATGTTTTTTTCAAAATAGGAAATGGAGAGAGAAGAAAACTTTCAAAAAGTTTTGGAATGCACACTTCCTCTCCACAACCCGAAGGCAAGCATTCTGAACTCTGGCATAATATTTTTCTGTGGTGTTTGATACGGTTACACACCACCTTGACTTGGAGCATACGTTGTTTTGTGTGACGATAAAATCATACGCATGAGTGCACAATGGAGATTCTTTGCTGTTAGAAATGGATATGCTGGTGATAGTGATCATCCTCGTGAGCTTCTCATGCATACCGGAAGGAAGCCGAGAAAGTCGTGGTTTTGGGTTGACACGAGCTTGTCCCTAGATCCTCGTCGAGACGAGTGTATCCGGTATGGCATGATGAGGTACGATGAGTGGTATTTCTGTCTGTTGGTTGAAGTATTTTGGTTATGCTAATCATACAGGGTATACGTGAACCCCCTGAGTCGACCGTAGATCGAGTCTTGTTCCAGTAACCCCCATACTTGTTTCGTACTACCACTTGTCCCTGCCGCAGGTAGGGTCTGGTTCAGTAAGTTGTCAACCCCTTTCTAGCACACACCGTACAGAGAGGCCATGGTGTAAGATACCGGATGCATCCGGTAGGCCTGCCACCTGGTCCGGGGGCATGGGTGTTTCCGGTTGGGACCGAGAGGGGGGCACCCCTTAGAGCGCGCAATATAAATTTGATCCCATGCTACGTCGAGGTTGTAGCCTCCCCACTTAGAGTTTTGCTTGACAGGTGTCGTGGGTGATTCCAGATACCGGTAAGTTAAGCTGGTGTGTGCAGGTCAGGCGTGTTTCCAATTAAAAGGCCGTAGGCGGAATTAGTCTCGATGGACTAAATAAATCCGTTACTCGTGGGTAAAGAGTACACCCTCTGCAGAGGTTAAATCTTTTTGGATAGCCATGTCCATGGGTAAGGACTACAGTCCGAGATTAGTTTGGTGACGGTCTTCGGATGGAGAAACGACTAGACTAGATCTTTGGTTATGACCTGTGACATATGAGGATTATGATTAGTTTAGAGATGGTTTTCGGATGGAGAAACGACTAGACTAGATCTTTGGTTATGACCTGTGACATATGAGGATTATGATTAGTTTAGTGACGGTCTTCGGATGGAGAAACGGCTAAACCAGAACATTGATTATGACCTGTGACATATGAGGATTATGATTATTATTATTGTGGACTAACCATTTACATTATTTGAATTATTGAGTATCCCTGGGACGGTTCTACCTCCTGGATACTCACTGCGTTTATTATTTATAAGCCCTTTATGTGGTGTCGCTCAGACGCCCGACTGCGGCATGTTTGTTATTTATTTATTCTTTATAAGCCCTTTATGTGGTGTCGCATAGACGCCCGACTATGGCATGCTTGTTATTTCTATCATTTATAAGCCCTTTATGTGGTGTCGCATAGACGCCCGACTGTGGCATGCTTGTTATTTCTTTTATTTATAAGCCCTTTATGTGGTGTCGCTCAGACGCCCGACTGAGGCATGATTTATTTTATTTTTCTTTCGAGGCGTCGCTTCAGACACTCGATCGGTGCATTCTATTTCTACTCCCGTGATGCATTTTACATGAACAACCTGCATGCATGCATCACGAATTTTTGTTTATTTCGTGACTGACGTTATGATCATAGAATCTTTCGGAGCATGATTATCCACTATTATATTATACCCGTGTTCATAATGTTTGCGAGTACATTCAAAAGTACTCACTGGCTTGTCCCTGGCTATTGTCTTGGCCAGATTTCTCGCATGGAGAGAGAATTGCGATGACAGCCCCGGAACCTACGTAACGACGAGAGCAGC
The DNA here is from genome assembly GCF_018294505.1 of Triticum aestivum. Taxonomy (NCBI): domain Eukaryota; kingdom Viridiplantae; phylum Streptophyta; class Magnoliopsida; order Poales; family Poaceae; genus Triticum; species Triticum aestivum. The sequence goes on along the minus strand of NC_057808.1, from coordinate 301,397,543 downwards.
CTCGCGAAGATAGGAGTTATCCTGGTCAGCTGTTCCTGCGGGAAATGGAGTCCCATAGACGCAGATGAACCACATATCGCTTCCGCCATCAACCACTAGAAACCAAGTGTTGTACTTAGTGGCCACAATGGTCTTGTACTACATATTTTGTACCTTGCTTGGAATTTCTGTATCGAGTTGGTGCCTCATCAGCTAACAGTAATCCTGGGGCTGGTGAGCACAAGGGCCATTTTCTGGAAAATTATATCCCGGAAAAACCGGTCCTGACATACTGGGTCTCGGCTCAATCGACAAGGAAGTCGGCCAATTCTTGGGACTTGATGGCGGTGCGGGGCTGGTAGAAGATTGTGTAAGGAGCCAGCGCAATGGCCCACTTAGCCACCCGGCAGGATGCATCCCGACTGCCTATGATCTTGGCAAGCGGGGCAGTGCATAGGACCGTGATGGGATTCTCTTGAAAGTAGGGCTTCAGCTTCTTGGTGGCGAAGTACACTCCATAGCACATCTTTTGGTAGTGCGGGTAGCTTTTCTTTGAGGTGGACAGTACTTCGCTTAAATAATATACTGGCCTCTAGACTAACTGGGCTCGGCCTTCTTCTGGGCGCTGGACCACGATGACTGTACTAACCACTCGGCTAGTCGCGGCAATGTAGAGGAGCATGGGCTCCTTCTCAGTCGGTGCCGCCAGGACAGGTGGAGTGGTCAGCATCTTCTTCAACTCATGGAAGGCTTGGTCTGCTTGGTCGTTCCACTCGAAGTGAGTGGATTTCTTCATGAGCCGGTACAGGGGGAGAGCCTTCTCCCCTCTAGCCGGCTGATAAAGCGGTTTAGGGAGGCCAGGCACCCGGTGAACTTCTGAACGTCTCGCAACTTGGTGGGAATCTCCATTCCCTCAATGGCCTTGATCTTCACAGGGTTGCACTCAATGCCGCGTTCGGAGACCAGAAAAGCCTAGAAGCTGGCTGGCTGGTACTCCGAACACACATTTCTCGGGGTTGAGCTTGATCTGGAATCGGTGCAAGTTGGCAAATGTTTCTTTGAGGTCTTCCAGCAGGGTACCGCGCTTCTCCGTCTTCACCACAATATCGTCTACGTAGACGTGGGCATTTCTGCCGAGTTGCTTGAGGAGGCATTTCTGCATGTAACGCTGAAAAGTGGGATCGGCATTCCTCAGGCCGAATGTCATAGTCATGTAACAAAAAGCTCCGAAGGGTGTGATGAAGGCGGTCTTCAGGCGGTCAGCTGGGTCCAACTTGATCTGATGGTATCCTGAGTAGGCATCCAAGAAACTCAACAACTCGCATCCGGCTGTGGAGTCTATAACTTGATCAATCCGTGGCAGGGCAAACGGATCTTTGGGGCAGGATTTGTTGAGGCTAGTGTAGTCTATACACATACGCCATTTGTTGTTCTTCTTCAACACCAAGACCGGGTTGGCAAGCCACTCTGAGAAAAACACTTCCATAATGAAGCCGGCGGCCAAGAGCCAGGCTATCTCCTCTCCTACGATTCTTCTCTTCTCCTCCGACAGTCGGCGAAGAGGCTGCTTGACTGGCTTCGCGTTCGCTCGGACGTGTAACTTGTGCTCGGCGAAATCCTTCGGAACACCCAGCATGTCCTTTGGCGACCATGCAAAGATGTCTCGATTCTCATGGAGGAAGTCGACGAGCTCGCCTTCCTATTTACTGTCCAGGTTTGCTCCAATGACAGCAAACCTCTCCGGGTTCTCCGGGTCCAGAGGTATCTTCTTCGTCTCCTTGGCCGGCTAGAAGGAGCCCTGCGCATCATGTTTCTTGGGGTTAGGGGACAAGGCAGGCTGCTTGCCGGACATGGCCACAACTCGCTCCAGCATCTTCTTCTCTTCTGCAACCACGAGGGACTCGGCCAGTCGGCTGCTGGCTGCAGCGCACTCAATGGACTTCTTATAGTCGCCAGCTACAGTGATGATCCCCTTTGAGCTCGGCATCTTCATCTTGAGGTAGGCGTAGTGGGGCATAGCCATGAACTTGGCCAGGGCAGGTCGGCCAAGCAAGGCGTGGTAAGGGCTCTCTAGGTCCACTACCTCAAACTAGATCGCTTCTCGGCGAAAGTGATCCTTGTCTCCGAAGAGAACATCCATCTTGATCTTGCCGATTGGGGAACAGGACAGGCCGGGTACGATGCCATGGAACACGGTCTGGCTTGGTATGAGCTGCTTTGCCTTGAGGTTCAACTTCTCCATGGTGTCGCGGTACAGTATGTTGATACTGCTTCCGCCATCAATCAGCACGCGGGAGAATCGGGCAGCTCGCCTCTCTGTCGCGAGGGTGACGTCCAACACCAATGCGTAGGAGCCAGGAGACGGCATCACCTCTGGGTGATCGGCCCGACTCCAGCTGATAGGCCTTTCAGACCAATGCATGAACTCGGGGTTGCTGGAGGCGACTGCGTTGACATCTTGGTGTTGTCAGCGCCGGCTGCGCTTGTCTTCAACCTGGCTCGTGAAGACGGCGTAGGCGGCGTGCTCATCTGGGAACTCATCCTGAATGGCTTCGACTGCTGGTCGAGCAGCCGGCTGCTGGGGAGCTGGAGGCGGCGGGCCGGGAGGCGGAGGCGGCACCAGCCCCTCACCCTTGGAGATCCATGTGAGCCAGTGGCACTTCCGGGTCGTGTGGTTGGACGGCTTCGCGCCGCTGTGAAACTTGCAGGGGGCATCGAGAGTCTGCTCGTAGGAGAAGGCCGGCTGCCAAGCTGGCCTGCCGCCCTTCTTCTTGGGAGCGGGCCGCTCTTCGGGCTGCTCGTCTTCGACAGTGGCCACCTGCCGACTGGTGGAAGGCGGCATAGGGGCCTTGCACTTGTGGTCGTTCTGGTAGGGGCGTCGGTTGGAGTCACCAGCCGGCGTCTTGGGAGCCGGAGCGAGCACCTTCCCAGAGGCGTCCACTCGGAGCTCGGTCTTCATCGAGGAGTCGGCAGTGGCGTACTTGTCTGCTATGACCAGCAGCTCGTCGAGGGTAGCCGGCTCGTCGCAGAGGAGTCGGTGCTTGAGGAGGGTGCCCTCTTGGCACCCGGCGGTGAAGTATTCGATGGCTTGAACCTCGTGCACCCCCTCGCAGGAGTTGCGGAGCTCGGCCCACCGCGTGAGGTAGTCGCGAGTCGATTCGCTGGGCCCTTGGACGCACAAGGAGAGCTGGCGGGGCTTTGGAGGCCTCTTGTACGTGCTGATGAAGTTGCGGACGAAGACTTCCGTGAAGTCCAGCCAGTTGTTGACGCTGTAGGGCTTGAGGGTGTTCAGCCAGGTGCGTGCCGTGCCTTGAAGCATAAGAGGGACGTACTTCACGGCTACGCGCCTGTTGCCGCTCGCTATGCTGACAGCGGTAGAGTAGTCGATTAGCCAATCTTCCGGCTTCACTGAGCCGTTGTACTTGGGCGCGTCTCTGGGGAGCGAGAACCCTTTGGGGAAGGGCTCGTCGCGGATGCGGGGGCCAAAGCAAGGTGGGCCAACATCGTCTTCTTTTTCTAGCGCCAGGGACCGTGCTAGGCGGTCGATCCGGTGGCGGGCGTCGTTCTCGCCGACTCCTTCGCGGTGGCCTAGTCGGCCACCGAGAGTCGGATGCGTGACAGGCGGCGGGGTGGGATATCTCTCCCCACGAGGCGGGGGACGAGGCGGATTTCCTTGGCGCTCCACCGCTCGAGGGCGGCCTTCTGCGTCGCGCTCGATGGTGATTCGAGTCCGGCTGCAGCTGGCAGCTGGCTCCTTGTCTTTCCTTGCGCGGGCGCCGCTCGCAGTCAGCGACCGGGATGTCGCGGCGTGTTCTCGGCATGGGGGAGGACTCTCAGCGCGGGCGCCGGCTTCGTGCCGTTCTGCGGCCGCGTCGATCAGCTGCTGGATGCGCCTTGTCATGTAGGGGATCTCATCAGCCCCCAGCCCGTTCAGCTCTTCTGCGGCCGCCTGAGCGGCTCGCAGATTCTCGAGCGATGTGGCGTAGACTGGGCGGTCTGCCCCCAGCATGCTGGCGATGGCCGCGCCGCGCTTCTTGACGAGGCCGGCTCGGCTCGGCCCGCCATGAGGCGGCGTACCAAAGGCGGCGCGGTCGACTTCGCGCTGGTGAGCCTCGGTGAGGCGTCTCATGGAGGCTATCTTCTGGCCCTCCGCGATGAGGGCGAGGCGGCGTGCCTCCAGAGTCTCGGCGTCGGCGTCGGCCGAGATGGGGACGGACAAGTCATGCATCGCCGCTTGTAGGGCGTCGTGGGCGTTCTCGCCCGAGTCCGCGACGTGGCTGATGACCAGCACCTCAGTGACAGCGCTGCTGCCACTGTCAGCTCGAGGGAGAGGGTCGTCGAAGACTACCACGTCGGAGGGGTAGGCGTCGAGCGATGCCGTGTCGGAGTCGACAAGCATCAGGTCAGTGGAGCCGACCGAGTCCAAGTCCACAGCAAGCTCGCTGGAGACGTGAAGCCGGTCGAGGAGGATGACGAGGCGGCTCTCGGGGTAGTCCGTGCCCGCGTCGGACGCGGGCTCGTCAGAGATGCGAGTCTCACCAAGAAGATCGGCGAGGCAGCTCGCCGCGCAGGCGTCGTCGACGCCTTGCAGCGCGTCGGGGCAAGCGCCATCGGGCGTAGCAGGCTGGCTACGCTCGCGGGGGAGGAAAAGGGTTCCCGTCCAGAACAGGTCTCCGGACGACGGTGCACCTGGCCCCACGGTGGGCGCCAAATGTCGGGTGGTAGGTGCGACATATGCCAACGGGTGGCTTATCATTGTGGGAGCCAGTAAGACATCGCCGGTGCCTGGAAACGGGATAAGGCGAAGACATGCACGCCGGCGGATCTTACCCAGGTTCGGGGCTCTCCGTGGAGATAACACCCCTAGTCCTGCTCTGCGGGGTCTCCGCATGATCACTAGATCAATACAAGTAGCTATAAGTGCTCCTTGAGTTGTTTGTCTAGGGGAGGAAGAAGGGCAAGGCTAGCTCTCCTTTTCTCTCTATGTGGTGTGTGAAACTCTATGAGATCAACCCTTTGCATGGGTGTCCCGGGGGGTTTATATAGGCCTACCCCCCAGGGGTACAATGGTAATCCGGCTGGGCGCGGGTCCTAGCCGTCAGTGTCTATGCTCGCCGGCTTCTCCGCCGGCCATTGGGGCCCGCCGACTGGTGGGTCCCGCCGGCTGCCGGCCTCTTGGCCGACAGGCCGGCCCCACCGCTTGGGGGCCTTATCGGCGGCTGGTTACTGTTGCCTCGCCTCTGATGACGAGGGCTTTGTCGAGGTAAGCGTGGCTACAGTGCCGCCGCCTTGCGGGCTCTCACTGTAGCCTCACCTCGTCTTGTCTCCTTAATGAGGAACATGTTTCAAGGGAGGAAGGTATCCGGCTATTGGGAGCCGGCTACGCCCCTGGCTGACTAGGGGAGGCTGGGCCGCCTTCGAGTGTCTCTCTGGCTAAAGGGGCCCGCCGCCTGCGGGCCGTACTGGCGCCTGTCGTGGGTGACATCGAGGTCAACATGGCTACAGTGCCGCGCCGGACGGGAGATGGCTGACCCGTACGGCGCCCTGTGGCCATGCCTGCTTCGGGATTCGGGGGTAGTGGGTTGTACTGCGGCCACGCCCCGTCTTATCACCGTTATGTGGATACAGTCTTGGTGGGTGTATTCTTGGCCGGCTTCTGGGAGTCGGCTCTCTTCATGGCCGGCTTCTAGGAGTCGGTCCTCTTGGGGCCGGCTTCCTGGAGTGGCCATCTCGTACCTTTCTTGGGGAAGGTTTCTGAGGCCGGGTCGCCTTCTGGTAGTCGGCCCTGGGGATAGCTGGCCGGGGGAAGGTAGCCCTATGCTTTGTATGCTTGAAGGCTCGAATGGCCTGATAATTTTTTGAAGAGCCAGGGGGAGTAGGTTAGGCTACCCGTGGCCATTTACTCCGACACCTAAGTCAAGAAAATAAAGCAAAGGAAGTTCAGAAAGAACCAACGAGAAAGAAGAGCACAAGGAAAAGATACTTACGTCGACACCATAGGAGGCGCCTTTGGGAGCTTCTGGTACTTGGCTGCCTTCGCTGCGCCCTCCTTCCGCCTGGTCGCGGCAGTCGGATTCTTGGCTTTCTTCGGCGAGCTGCCGAACAAGACGGCGCCTTGTTTACGCTTGCGCGTGCCACCTTGAGCAGTTGGCTCGACGGAGGGGCCCGCGTCCGCCCTACCGGCGCCCTGCGCGGGGCGCGACTCTTCTTCCTCCTCATCATCATCGGGCCAGGTCTCGAGGCCGCCTTCTTCGGAGCCGCCTGCTTCGTAGACGCCGCCTGTCGTGGTGTCCTCCAAGGCGGCCGCCCCCAAGTCGGGGTCGTCCACGTCGCTCAGCGCCTGGTCCGGCTCGTAGTCACCACCCGCCCCTACGATGGCGGCCGTCGCGTCCGACATGTAGATCTGTTTCAAACAATGAGAGGCCAGCAGATCAAGACCAAGATCAAGATTAAGGCAAGCATCAAAAAGAAAGAATTGGACAACTTACCGCGGGCGGCGGGTCGGCGCGGGAATATGGCCGCTTGCCGAAGCTCCAAGACCCCTCCAGCTTGAAGCCGGAGATCTCATTCACCAAGTTTGCGACCTCGGCAGCCGGCATCTCCTTGGTGCTCAGCCGGCACGGGTCGTGATGCCCGCTCATCTGGCTGATCAGGTGCGGCCTACCTTGGAGCAGGGGAACCCGGCGCGCGACGAAGGCAACCAACAAGTCGGTCTCCTTGAGGCCTTCGGTGTTGGTCAGCTCCCAGAATCGTTGGATGGTGGCGGCGCCGTCTGCTGACACCGGCTTCGACTTGTAGCCCCAGCTGGCCCGAGGCTCGGCCGGCAGGCCGGCTACATAAGCCGGCAGGTTGATGAAGTCGGTGGCCGGGTCCACGTTCTCCATGTAGAAGTAGGACTGCTGCCACGTCTTGACCGACTGTGGCAGCTTGATGGTGGGGAAGGCGTTCTTCGGCGATGGCCGGGGAACCGCGATGAAGGCACCACACTGGGCAGCCACCTCCCGGACGGAGGTGCCCAGCTTGGTGTAGAAGAAAGCTCCCCACAGCTTGATGGTGGGGAGGATGCCGAGATAGCCTTTGCACAACGTGACGAAGGCGGATAGGAGCATCTCGGTGTTGGGCGTGAGGTGATGAGGCTGGAGGTGATAGAATTCAAGAAACGAGCAGAGAAAGCAGCTCGCCGGTAGGCCGAAGCCGCGGATGAAGTGTGAGCGGAAGACGACCCGCTCGCCCTCCCCCGGCGCCGGCGAGATCTCTCCCTCCGGCGGCACGCGCGCCTTCACGCGACCCGCGTCGGGAAGACGGCGCGTCTCGCGGAGGAAGGTGATGTGGTCTTCGTGTCCCAATCCTCCCTGCTCGCGCGCCATGGAGAGCTCGATGGAGGAAATGGCGCGGCGGGGGAGATGAGAATGGAGCGGGGAAAAGAGGGCTCGGGCGGACGAGCTCGACGGAGACGAGCTGTGGCAGCGCACCGGCGTCGCTCGGGGGCGCTGCGGCGAGAGGAAGAAGAAGGAGGCAACAACGGGATGGAAGGGTGCGCGTGCTCCACCGCTCCCTCTCCTCCCCCTACTTATAGCCTGCGGGCTATGAAGCCGAGGGGGCGGGCGTGGGATCATGGGATTAACTGTGCGCACGACCCCACGCTCCCACCTTTACCACACGAGTTACTACATGCAGTAACTCTGCAGGGAAACTCAACCGCCCGCCTCGGGCGTAGTGGATCCGCTCGCGTGCCGAGGCCCGGTGGTGGCGGGCCCGACCCGCGGTCGCGTCCCATCACACGCGTGGGCTGGCAGGCTGACCCGGCTGGCTGGCGCCACGTGGTGCGCCCACGACAGGCGGCGGGCCTAGAAGCTTAGCTAGCACGCCACCTAGTTCCAGCCGTTACATTCGAAATTCCAGATAGATCCGACTGGACGCGGCCGACTCCCCTCAAGCGGCTTGCCAGGAACCGGATGAAGCTTCCACCCATAAGCACCCAGAGGGGAAAACTGTTGAGGCTTCTCGGCTCCTCAGCCGCGGCGCCTCACCAGCTTCGGGACTACTGTCGGAGTAATGGGCCACGGGTAGCCTAACCCGAGTCCCAGAACCTTTCAAGACATCGGGCCGGCTGCGCCCCTCAAGATGTCAAGATACAGCGCCGCCTTCTGGTGGCCGGCTGGCTAAACAGCCGACTGTCAGAAGACGGCCATGCTCAGGAAGGTGGCTCCAGGACGGGCCGACTCCTAGCAGGCGGCCTCCAGAGAGGCTGGCTCCAAGCAGTCGGCCCATGGCGCCCTGAAAGTCTACGCCCCCAATAAGAAGACGAGACAGGGTGAGCCTACAGTATAGCCCAACACCCCCGAATCCAGGGCCGAGCGTGGCCACAGTGCTCCATACAGGCAGAGATTTCCGCCCAGCGCAGCACTGTTGCCACTCCACCCTTGACGTCACCCCTGTCAGGCGGGGCCCTGCTCCCACGACCGCCTGTCGGTACGACCTGAAGACGGCGGGCCCTACCAGGCAGCGAGAGACCGGAAGACGGTGGAGGCCTCACCAGTCGAACCCGAGGGAGGCCGGCTCCTAGCAGTCAGCCCGTTCCTTCCTCGGGGCCCCACGGGCCATCAACAAGATAAGACGAGGTGTGGCTACAGTGATCTCCCACCAGGCGGCGGGACTGTAGCTACGCCCCCCTGACCAAGCCTGCGTCATTAGCATCACGACTACAGTAATCAGCAACCGGCAAGACCCGCGAGCGGCGGGAGCGGCCTGTCGGTGCCGTACCAGACCAGTCGGCGGGGCCCACGTGGTGGCGGGCCCCAGCAGCCGGCGGAGAAGCCGGCGACTAGAGACACTGACAGCCGGATCCTACACCCGGCCGGATTACCATTGTACCCCTGGGGGGTAGGCCTATATAACCCCCCCAGGGCACCCATGCAAAGGGTTGGAACCTGTTAGAATTAGACTCACATCTAGGGGGAGAGGAGAGCAAGCCCTGCCTTCTTCTAGCTCTAGCATACAGCTCGAGGAGCACCCTTGTACACACTAGTGCCTTGGTGATCATGCGGAGACCCCGCAGAGCAGGACTAGGGGTGTTATCTCCTAGGAGAGCCCCGAACCTGGGTAAAGTGCGCCGGCGTTCATGTCTACGCCTCATCCCGCTTCCAGGCACCGGCGACGTTCTACTCGCTGCCACCATGATAAGCCATCCATTGGCATATGTCGCACCCAACCCCCGACAAAACTTAACACCAATATTCTTACTAACCACAACCGTTTGCTAGTACCTCCCACATATTCCATCTCTATATCGCAAAACTATTGCAAGGAATCAAACATATCATATTCAGTGATCCACAAGTTTTATGTAGGATTTCATGACTAACCATGCAATTGACCAATTCCTGTTGGCTCTCTAAATAGATATAAGTGAAGCATGAGAGTTTAATTCTTTCTACAAAAGATCATGCTCTAGTAAATATAAGTGAAGAAAAAGATGATTCTTCAAATAACAATTTTCTATGTGAAGATAAACAGGCAATCCAAACTTCAAATGATATAAGTGAAGCACATGAAGCATTCTATAAAGCCACACTCAAAAGATATAAGTGAAGTGCAATGAGCATTCTATAAATCAACCATGGACTATCTCATATCAGCATGGTGCCTAAAATAAAAATGAAAACTAAACACAAAAGACGCTTGAAGATTTGCACATATCACATGAACGAAACAAAGACGAAAACATACCGATACTTGTTGAAGAAAGATGGGATGCCTTCCGGGGCATCCCCAAGCTTAGACGCTTGAGTCTCCTTGAATATTTACTTGGGGTGCCTTGGGCATCCCCAATCTTGAGATCTTGCCTCTCCTCCTTCTCCTCATATCGAGACCTACTCGATCTTTGATCACTTCATCCACACAAAACTCAACAGAAAGCTCGGTAAGATCCGTTAGTGTAATAAAGCAAATCACTACTCTATGTACTGTTGCAAACCAATTCATTTTTTTTGCATTGTAGCTACTGTAATATAACTTTTTCATGGCTTTCCACTGATAGAATCGATAGTATCATCAAAACAAGCAAAACAATGCATCAAAAACAGAATCTGTCTTAAACAGGACAGTCTGTAGTAATCTGAACATTCACCATACTTCTGGTACTCCAAAAATTCTGAAAAATTAGGACAAAATAAAAAATTTGTATAGCAAGACTGTGCAAAAACTTTCGGAATCTTACCACGTTCCAGTGAATTTAAACAATTGTATTTCTGGGAACAAAAGTTTCTGTTTTTGCACCGCACAAATTAACAAACAATGTAATCATCCTAAAGGCAAATCTTGGCACATTATTTTTTATAATACAATGGAACTGTACAAGGGGATAATTATTTTTGTTGAAAACTTTCTATAATTCAAGATTCACAAAGTTTCCATGGGCATGAACAAAGTTCAAGGCATGCTCCCGCTTCCACGGTGCTCGTCTATCTCACTTTCACTTTTCTTTTTGTGAAGTTTTAAGTTCCCCTCTATATTTTTTTTGTTTTTAAACTTTATAAAAGCACTCAATAGAAATAAATGACTCTCTAAAACTTCCGGTTGTCTCCCTAGCAACGCTTTCTTTAAAGCCTTTAAGCTAGGCATAAGGTGCTCAAGTAATGGATCCACCCGGATCCCAAGGTATATCAAAACCAATTTTAATTAACAATGATTTGGCATTTAGTAGTGAGCACAAAACAACATACATCGCTTCCTATGCATCGATGAAGTCTAACTCTCTTCCTATGCATCGGCATGTCATACAAGAACAATTCATGCACATCAAGTAAAGGCCAATACATAGCATTAGCAGTTTCTTGCAATTTTATCATATCCGAAACATAAAGAGGTGGAGATGTAGTTCCTCTCTCATAATAATTGCAAGTAGGAGCAGCAAGCACATGCATATTATATTCATCAAAATCATCATGTGCAATGGTAAAAGGCAACCCATCAATATAATCCTTAATAAGAGCAAACTTCTCTGATATAGTGTAGTTTGAAGAATTCAAAAAGATAATAGGACTATCATGTGTGGGTGCAATAGCAACAATTTCATTCTTAACATAAGGGACAATAGAAAGTTCATCTCCATAAGCATAATTTAAATTGGCATCATGGCCACAAGCATAGCAAGCATCATAAAAAAGGGATATTTCAAACGAATCAACGGGATCATAGCAATTATCATGGCATTCATCCTTCGGTAAGAACGAAGGGAAATTAAACAATGTATGAGTTGAAGATTTACTCTCATTAGAAGGTGGGCACGGGTGATCAATCCGCTCTTCCTCCTTTTGTTCTTCGCTCTCCTCCTCATCTTTTTCATCCAATGGGCTCACAATATCATCAATTTCTTCTTCCATAGACTCATGCAAAATATTAGTCTCTTCTTGGACAACGGAGATTTTCTCAATAAATAAATCAATATCAGAATTGTATTTATAATTATCATAGCAATATTTAAGGATAGCAAAAAATTTCAGGTCTATAAACCGAATCATCAAAATCTTCAAACTTTTCAAACAAAGATTCAATTTCATATGCACCCTTAAAAGAAACAAATTCTTCTATTTGTTCCACATCATAGTAATCATATATACCATTAGCATAAGAAGCCAAGGTTTCATTATCATTAAATTTCCATTAAAAGCAACAAATACTTGGAGCAACAAGTAAAATCATATCTCAAGCATAAATCCCGAGATACCAATGCAACATATAAATTTGATTCCATAAAAGTTTCCCTTTTTGTGTCAACCGATAATCCCTAAAGTATTCACGTTGATCCAACGTTACTCCCATTATGTAATTGAAAGGGGTTTTCTCAGGATTATCAAAGTAGTGCATAATATTTTTCACATAACGAGCATCGAGGGTTTTAGGAGGTTCCCCATCTCCATGAGTAGCAAGTACCACTAATTTTTTTGGTGTTTCGTGTTCCATATCCATAACTAAAGATAGAGAACAACTTAGAACAGAAAATAAAAACTACTTAGTGATAAAGAAAACAAGCACACATGAGAATATTCACCCCACACTATTGCTCCCCGGCAACGGCGCCAGAAAAAGGTCTTGATAACCCACAAGTATAGGGGATAGTTTGTAGCCTTCTTCGATAAATAAGAGTGTCGAACCCAACGAGGAGCTAAAGGTAGAACAAATATTCCCTCAAGTTCTATCAACCACCGATACAACTCTACGCACACTTTAACGTTTGCTTTACCTAGAGCAAGTATGAAACTATTTTGCAAGAGTAAAACTACAAGTACATTGCGAGAATAAAACTGCAGATAAATTGTAAGGTGATAAAAGTGGAAAGCTTTTGTCAACAAGAAAGTCATTTGTCCCTAGGCAATCGATAACAAGTACCGGTAATCATTCTTGTAATTCTACATGAGGGAGAGGCATGAGCTAACATACTTTCTCTACTTGGATCATATGCACTTATGATTGGAACTCTAGCAAGCATCCACAACTACTAAAGATCATTAAGGTCGTGAAACCCAACCATAGCATTAAGTATCAAGTCCTCTTTATCCCATACGCAACAACCCACCTACTCGGGTTTTAGCTTCTGTCACTCTCGCAACCCACCATAAGCAAATCATGAACGTATTGCAACACCCTACAGCGGGCCCCTCACGTTTGCGCGAGACGGAGGGCAACGTAGGACAACACCATAAATAAAATATACAATCATACCAACCAAGATCACGATTAACCCATAGGACAAAACGGATCTACTCAAACATCATAGGATAGCCAAATATCATTGGAAAATAATATATGGAGTTGTGCACCATGTTTAAGTAGAGATTACACCGGGGGGGAGAGGTGTTACACCGCTACATAGAGGGGGAGAAAGTTGGTGTTGACGGTAGCAAGATTGTTGATGTAGATCGCTATCACGATCCTTGCCCCGGCGGCACTCCGGCGCCACTGGGAGAGAGGGGGAGAGAGCCCCCTCCTCCTTCTTCTTCCTTGGCCTCCCCCCTAGATGGGAGGAGGTTTCCCCCTCTGGTCCATGGCCTCCATGGCGGCGGAGGGGCGGGAGCCCCTCCGAGATTGGATCTCCCTCTCTGTTCTCTTCTGTTTTGCCTTCCCCAGATCTGGCCAAAAACCATTCTTATATTCCTGGAGATCCGTAACTCCTATTGCGCTGAGATTTTAACATGATTTTTTCCGGGTATAAGCTTCCTTGCGCCCGAAGTAGAGCCCCAACCGACATACGAGGTGAGCACAACCCACCACCACACGCCTGGCTTCTTGGGCGCACCTTGGTGTCTTGTGGGCTGTGTGGGCCTCCGTTGGCGTTGATTCCAAGTCCCAAAAATCACATATATTCCAAAATAATTATTGCATTTGGACTTCATTTGATATGGATTTTCCGCGATACAAAAAACATGCAAAAAACAGGAACTGGCAGTGGGCACTGGATCAATAGGTTAGTCCAATAAATCATATAAAAAGTTGCCAAAATATGTGAAAGTTGTATAATATTGGCATGAAACAATCAAAAATTATAGATACGATGGAGACGTATCAAGGACGCACAAAGAGATCAAGTTCATACCCTAGCTTGGCGACGAACTCGCTACGGCGACAATGGCGGTGAGATTTCCGTTGACGGCGACGGAGACTAGCGGCAGGAGGGCGCTGGTGACCACGGAGATGATCCGGAGACCAGGAGGGACGGTAGAGCTGGGTAGGCACGGTTGGCTGTTTGATTTTTTTTTCAAATTTCAACCTGCGAAGTATATATACCCAGTCACTGTCGGTGTGATCGAGTGGAACGACTCGATGGCACCGAGATGCAGAATCGCAAGCGTTTACTGCAACTCGGTGAGACCGAATAGTTCTAATCGGTTGCACCGAGGTGAAAACCTAGATCAACTCAATGATTTCGGTGGCACCAAGGGGAAAGAATCGGTCAGACCGAAAGCCATTAAGAGGTTTTGGAGGTTTAAGCCCTAGACGGATCGGTGGCTCCGAGTGTTCCTCACTCGGAGGTTCCGAATTCGAGTTGTTCAAACTTTGTGATGTAGCATGAATAGGGTTTGAGACAAGAAAAACATTGATAGCTAGAGGGAGTTCTTAGGCATTCTTGTCCATCTATTCGGCAAAAATAAATACCAAACAATCAAAGCAACAAATGGATGTCCTCGAATGGAGAAAATTATGCAACCAACATGCTCACATAATAAGATAGCAAATGAAATATGTGGCAAAGCATGCACAAACATTCTAGCATCTATCAAGCAATTGGCGATGACTATGTCACCTATATATGAGTATATTGACTAAGGAGTCAAATGAGAACATTTGATCGTAGGTCATACTCATCGTTTAAGCACAAGTGGGGTTACCACTTTTACATAAAGCATTGTTGTGTTCACACCATTAGAGTTGCTTTAGCTCAAATCTTAGAGCAAAGCTCCCTCTAGATGTGATATCCCGCCTAAGAGGGATGAACTAACCTTGCGTTTTGTTGATGATGACTTCATGTAGATGTTGAAGATGTGGATGCTCAATGTTGATGTAGATCATTTGGAGCAATCCATTGGAGTGAGTTGCACTTTGCATGGGTTAGTCCCACAAGGAACACACAAGGATATCCATAGACATAGAGGGAAATACACATACGATGATGTCCATGAAAGCATTAGGTTACCTTATCCCTTGTGTTACCAACAAGAGGGTTTATGACTCCTTGAACCAGTGCAAGATATGGAAGTTGATTGCACTTGTCCTTGCCAAAGTGAATATGAGTGAAGTTTGTTGGCAGAGTCATGCTCAAGAACTCTCTAGTTATTCTTCTTTGGGACCCACATCAACTTGATGGGGATCCTTGGAGTTGTAATCGTACTTGATGAAGTAGAACTTGATGTAGTCTTGGGAACCCACTTGACCAAGGCCTTTGGAGCTTCTTCAAATGAATCAATCTCTTCTTGAAGCTTGTCCTTGCCTATTAGCTTGTGGTCTTGTGGTGGAAGATCATCTTGAGCTTGTGTTCCCTTGAAAGAAGTGGGATCATACTTCTCTTGTTGAGGAACAAAATTCTTCTTGGGGTATTGATCTTCTTCCCACTCAACTCCATTGGCATTGAACTTGCGTTCAAAACCAACGCCTTGATTCTTCCGGTGCCTTCCTTGCTTGCGTACAATTTCCTCAAATTGCTTACTTCCGGCAAGGCTCTTGTAAACATTCTCTATAATTCCCTTCAATAAGCTATTTTATTGCTCAAGTGTAACTTGGCTAAGAGAATCATTAGTGGAATCAATAGAACTACTAGAAGCAACAATATTGGATTTAGCATGATTATTGTTACTACTAGTAGAAGAATCTTTCTTGCTCTTGTTGCTAGATTTTACTTATGGCATGTAAGTAGACAAGAGTAAACGCTTGGCAATGTAAGCAGAACTTTTCTTATGAAGATCATCATTGATTGCTTTTAAGAACCCATGCTCTTGCTCTAAATCGATCTTTTCAAAGCGTAGCTTCTCATGAGTCTGTAAAAGCTCTCGGTGATCCTCTAAGGTAATTTCATGAGCTAACTTAAGAGTGTTTAGTTCTTTAGTTAGACGCTCAATATCCTTATTATCAATGTATTCGTTCCATCTTGATTAGCATTATTAATAGCAATTTCATCATATTTTTCATCACTAGCATTGTTAACAAGTAAATCATCATCACCTAGAAAATTATCTTCATCACTATTGAAATCAACATACTCGGGTGTGATACCTTGGGGCCTTTAGCCATGAAGCATCTTCCAATCCCTTCATTTGGTGAGTCGAATATGTCATAGGAGTTGGATGACACAAGTGCAAGACAGGCAACACCATCATCTTCAGTATATTCGGAGTCGGAGTGATAACTTCTCTCGGAGTAGTTGTCGTAGTCGGAACCGGATACCCATTAACCAACATGAGCTTGATGTCTTCGTCTTGTGTAGCTCTTTGATGACTTATCCTTCCTTTCCGGATCCTTGCTTCTACGAGAGGGTATTCGTTCATAACGATCATCTCTACTCCTTCTCTCTCTTGGTGGTGATTCCTCTCTTTTACTTCTTCTTTTAGGTAAGTCTTGTCTTCTTTTGTAGGGAGCCGTACACTCATTGGAGTAGTGTCCGGGTCTTCCACAATTGTAGCAATTGCGATCACGACTAGAAGATATTTTGTCATTGTAGGACCTTGACTTGGAACTTCTCTCTTTGCTTCTACTCTTGTAGAACTTGTTGAAGTTCTTCACCATTAAGCTCAATTCTTCATTGAAGACTTGTTTCTCGCTTGATGTTGTAGGAGCATCACATGAAGCTTTGTAAGCACCAGTAGACTTGTTGTGAAGCTCTTCCTTATCCTTAAGTGACATCTCATGAGCAGCAATTCTACCAATGACTTCCGTTGTCTTGAGATCTTTGTAATTGGGCATCATTTGGATCAAGGTGCACACGATATCATATTTTCCATCCAAGGATCTTAGGATCTTCTTGATGATGAATCTGTCAGTCATCTCTTCGCTTCCTAAGCCGGCAATCTCATTTGTGATGAGAGCAAGCCTAGAGTACATCTCAGCGACTCCTTCACCATCCTTCAATTTGAACTTGTCAAGTTGACTTTGAAGCACATCCAATTTGGATTCCTTGACGAACTCAGTACCTTCGTGCATATCAAACAAAGTATCCCAAATTTCCTTTGCATTCTCAAGACGGATGATTTTCTTGAATTCTTCAGGGCACAATTCGTCGAAGAGGATATCGCAACCTTGAGCATTGTATTGCAACATCTTCAATTCTTCCACGGATGCTTCACAATCCAATTCTCTTCCGTCCTCGAAGTATTCACCTTGCAAGACAATACACACAATGGCCCAACAGCGGGGGTATGACCAAGAATATGCATTTTCATCTTATGCTTCCAACTAGCAAAATTTGTACCATCAAAGTAAGGACCTCTACGGTGGTAATTTCCCTCGCTAGACGCCATACTCTCCTAGGTTGTGAAACCAATGCTATGATCACCAAAGCTACGAAAATCAAGGCAAATGGAGACCAAGGCTTTGATACCACTTGTAGGATCGAAGTACATCTAGAGGGGGGTGATTACACTACTTGACCAAATAAAAATCTAGCCTTTTCCCAATTTTAAGTCTTGGCAGATTTTAGCAACTTAGCACAAGTCAAGAAATCAACCTACACATGCAATTCTAAGAGTGTAGCAGCGGAAAGTAAAACATTGCATATGAAGGTAAAGGGAAGGGTTTGGAGAAGGCAAACACAATGTAGACACAGAGATTTTTGGCGTGGTTCCGATAGGTGGGGCTATCGTACGTCCACGTTGATGGAGACTTCAACCCACGAAGGGTAAGGGTTGCGTAAGTTCATGGAGGGCTCTACCCACGAAGGGACCACGAAGAAGCAACCTTATCTATCCCGCCATGGCCATCGCCCACAAAGGACTTGCCTCACTCGGATAGATCTTCACGAAGTAGGCGACTCCTTGCCCTTACAAACTCCTTGGTTCAGCTCCACAATCTTGTCGGAGGCTCCCAAGTGACACCTAACCAATCTGGGAGACACCACTCTCCAAAAGGTAATAGATGGTGTGTTAATGATGAACTCCTTGCTCTTGTGTTCAAATGATAGTCTCCCCAACACTCAACTCTCTCTCACAGATTTGGCTATGGTGGAAAGATGATTTGAGTGGAAAACAACTTGGGAAAGGCTAGAGATCAAGATTCTTGTGGTTGGATTGGAATGTCTTGGTCTCAACACATGAGTAGGTGGTTATCTCTCAGGAAATGAGTAGTGGAAGTGTAGGCACGTTCTGATGGCTCTCTCTTGAATAGAGAAGGGGGTGGAGGGGGTATATATAGCCTCCACAAAAAATCTAGCCGTTACACAGAACTGACCCAACTCAGTCAGACCGAATAGAAGAACTCGGTGAGACCGATTCAGTTCAAAATGTAAACGTTAGGAATCTCGGTGGGACCGACATGATCAACTCGGTGGGACCGATGTGCTAGGGCTAGGGCAAAACCTCATCTCGGTGTGATCGATTGCGTGAACTCGGTGAGACAGATTTCAGCAATGAGTAAACAGAGAATTGGTCAGGCAAACTCGGTGGGACCGATCGCTCATTTTGGTGAGACTGAAACGCTAGAAAGGGAAACAGAGAGTTTGCATTGCCATCTCGGTGAGACCGAGATCCGTATCGGTGAGACCGAATTGTCTAGGTTTCTTGCTGTGGCTATGTCAAAAGAACTCGATGGCGCCGGATAGATCAAATCGGTAGGGCCGAGTTTGACTTTGGATTTTGGGCATATTTGGAAATGAGAAAGTGGCTGAGGGTTTTGGAACATATCACTACGCACTTTGAGCAAGCAGACCATTAAGCAACACCTCGTCCCTTTTTAATAGTATTGGCTTTTCCTATGGACTCAATGTGATCTTGGATCACTAAAATGAAAATGAAGAGTCTTGAGCTTTTGCCAATCTTTGTCCTTAGCATTTTGAGGGGTCCACATCTCTAGTCCATGCCATGCCAATTATTGAACTTTCTGAAATATTTAACTTGAATGGATATTAGTTCAATGAGCTATATGTTGTTATGAATTACCAAAACCACCCGGGTATTAGTTGCACTTTCACCCTTGAATGAAAAGCATGATTGCGATGATGTTAATATAAATTCTATTGATGTCAATTGTGCTAATAATATGCAAAACCCTAAGCTTGGGGATGCTAATTTTTCTATGTCCACCACTTGTTGCAATGATCATGATTGGGGTGATAATTCTTCTTATGATCTTGGAAATTTATTTAAGCATCATGATGAATATGTTTTTGACAATAATAAAAGTGGGTTTGAAGAGGTCATGCCTTTAGTTGATGTTAATCCCACTATCTTGGAAGATTATAAAACTTTTATGCATGTGGATCATGAAGAGAAAATTTTATATGATAACTATATGGTTGAATTTGATTATGATCCTACATGTAATTATTATGAGAGAGGAAAATATGGTTGTGGAAATCTTCATGTTACTAAATTACCTCTCGTCATGTTGAAATTGTTATTGCTTCTTTCTTCTTCCTTGCATATGCTAGTTTTTGCTTGTCTTGATAAACCTTTTCCCTATAAAATGCCTATGCATAGGAAGCATGTTAGACTTAAATTTGTTTGTCACATGTTTTATGATGCTCTCTTTGTGCTTCAATTCTTGTCTTTCATGTGAGCATCATTAAAATTATCAATGCCTAGCTAAAAGGCTTTAAAGAAAAGCGCTTGTTGGGAGACAACCCAATATTTTTATTTTCTGTTTTTATAAATACACATTATTACCTCTGTAGTAATTGTGTTTTGGTGTTTTAATTAGTGTTTGAGCCTAGTAAAGCCTTTGGGATACTTTGGTGTATCATTGATTTGATCTTGCTGAAAAACAGAAACTTTTGCGCTCATTGCCAGAATTATTAAAAATCACGAAGCGTGATA
Source organism: Triticum aestivum (assembly GCF_018294505.1). NCBI lineage: Eukaryota > Viridiplantae > Streptophyta > Magnoliopsida > Poales > Poaceae > Triticum > Triticum aestivum. The sequence continues at coordinate 301,378,050 of NC_057808.1, read as the reverse complement.
AAATCCTGAATTTTTTGCACAAGATTGATACATGAATTTCCTCTATTGTACTAAGTTTTCAGAAAATTTTCAGTTACATAAGTATTCGAAGTTTACAAATTACTACAGACTGTTCTGTTTTTGACAGATTATGTTTTCTATGTGTTGTTTGCTTACTTTGATGAATCTATGGGTAGTATCGAGGGTACGAACCATGGAGAAGTTGGAATACAGTAAATATTACACCAATATAAATAAAGAATGAGTTCACAACAGTACTACTGGTTTTCCAGCTATGATATGGTGGAAATTGCAGCCCAGGCCAGAGAGGAGTTTGCCAAACCTCTTCGCTGAAGTGGTCTTTTTAACTTGATGGAATATCTGGATGGTCAGAAATGATAAGATCTTGAGAAAGATAAAACCAACTTTTGGTAGATGGAAGGCTGGCTTCATCCATGATATCTCCCTCATGGAACACAGGATAAAATCAAGACACAAAGAGGAGCTTCTTCACTGGATTGCTTTCCTACCACCTTGAGGATCCTCTTCTTTATCTTTATCTTTGCATTGTAGCCTAGTTTAGCCTAGCTTTTTCTTTTTTTTCCACCGCTTATGGATCTGTATATATGCCTCTGCTCTCTTTTATTTATTAATAAAATGATGTGGGGCCAGGCCCTGCAGTTTCCATTGTAAAAAAGTGGTGATTTATTTTCTTATACTAATGGATCTCATGAGTTTTCTGTTCAGTTTTGTGTTGTGAAGTTTTCAAGTTTTGGGTAAAGTTTTGATGGACTATGGAATAAGGAGTGGCAAGAGCCTAAGCTTGGGGATGCCCAAGGCACCCCAAGGTAATATTCAAGGACAACTAAGCATCTAAGCTTGGGGATGCCCCGGATGGCATCCCCTCTTTCATCTTCGTCTATCGGTAAATTTACTTGAGGCTATATTTTTATTCACCACATGATATGTGTTTTGCGTGGAGCATCTTGTATGATATGAGTCTATGCTTTTTATTTTGCCACAATCATCCTTGATATACACACCTTTTGAGAGGGACACACATGAATCGTGATTTATTAGAATACTCTATGTGCTTCACTTATATCTTTTGAGATAGGCAATTTTCCTCTAGTGCTTCACTTATATCTTTTTAGAGCACGGCGGTGGCATTAATTTATAGAAATTGTTGAACTCTCATGCTTCACTTATATTATTTTGAGAGTCTCTAATCAGCATGGTAATTTTCTTAGGTGATGAATTTAGTCCTACTATGATAGGCATCTAAGAGGGATATAATAAAAACTTTCATATAAAGAGCATTGAATACTATGAGAAGTTTGATTCCTTATGATTGTTTTGAGTTATAAAGATGGTGATATTAGAGTCATGCTAGTGAGTAATTTTGGATTGTAGAAATACTTGTGTTAAAGTTTGTGATTCCCGTAGCATGCACGTATGGTGAATCGTTATGTGATGAAGTTGGAGCATGATTTATTTATTGATTGTCTTCCTTATGAGTGGCGGTCGGGGATGAGCGATGGTATTTTCCTACCAATCTATCCCCCTAGGAGCATGCGTGTAGTACTTTGCTTCGATGGCTAGCTAATAGAGTTTTGCAATAAGTATGTGAGTTCTTTATGACTAATGTTGAGTCCATGGATTATACGCACTCTCACCCTTCCACCATTTCTAGCCTCTCTAGTACCGCGCAACTTTCGCCGGTCCATTAAACCTACCATATACCCTTCCTCAAAACAGCCACCATACCTACCTATTATGGAATTTCCATAGCCATTCCGAGATATATTGCCATGCAACTTCCACCGTTCCGTTTTATTATGACATGCACCATCATTGTCATATTGCTTTGCATGATCATGTAGTTGATATAGTATTTGTGTTTTATACATGTCACTCTTGATCATTGCACATCCCGATACACCACCGGAGGCACTCATATTGAGTCATGTTTTGTTCTAAGTATCGAGTTGTAATTCTTGAGTTGTAAGTAAATAAAAGTGCGATGATCATCATTATTAGATTATTTTCCTATGTGAGGAAAGGATGATGGAAGCTATGATTCCCTCACAAGTTGGGATGAGTCTCTGGACTTGACAAAAAATAAAAGAGGCAAAAGAAGCCCACCAAAAAACTGAGAGAAAAGAGAGAAGGGACAATGTTACAATCCTTTTTCCACACTTGTGCTTCAAAGTAGCACCATGATCTTGATGATAGAGTGTCTCCTATGTTGTCACTTTCATATAGTAGTGGAAATGTTTCATTATAGAACTTGGCTTGTATATTACAATGATGGGCTTCCTCAAATTTCCCTAGGTCTTCGTGAGCAAGCGAGTTGGATGCACATCCACTTAGTTTATTTTGAAGCTTTCATAAACTTATAGCTCTAGTGCATCTGTTGCATGGCAATCCCTACTCACTCGCATGGATATCTATTGATGGGCATCTCCATTGCCCGTTAATACGCCTAGTTGATGTGAGACTATCTCCTTCTTTTTGTCTTCACCACAACCACCATATTCTATTCCACCTATAGTGCTATATCCATGGCTCACGCTCATGTATTGCATGAAAGTTCAAAAAGTTTGAGTGATGCAAATATGACCTAGAGGCAATAATAAAATGGTTATTATTATATTTCCTAAATCAAGATAAAGGTTTATTATTCATGCTAGAATTGTATTTATTGGAAACCTAAATACATGTGTGAATACATAAACAAGCACCGTGTCCCTAGTAAGCCTCTACTTGACTAGCTCGTTGATCAAAGATGGTTAAGGTTTCCTAACCATGGACATGAGTTGTCATTTGATAACAGGATCACATCATTAGGAGAATGATGTGATTAACAATACCCATCCGTTAGCTCAGCATAATGATTGTTCAGTTTATTTCTATTGCTTTCTTCATGTCAAATACATATTCCTTCGACTATGAGATTATGCAACTCCCGGATACCAAAGGAATACCTTGTGTGCTATCAAATGTCACAACGTAATTGGGTGATTACAAAGAAACTCTACAGGTATCTCCGAAGGTGTTTGTTGAGTTGGCATAGATCGAGATTACGATTTGTCACTCCGAGTATCAGAGAGATATCTCTGGGCCCTCTCGGTAATACACATCATAACCTTGCAAGCAAACAACTAAGGAGTTAGTCACGAGGTGATGTATTACGAAACGAGTAAAGAGACTTGCCGGTAACGAGATTGAACTAGGTATGAATATACCGACGATCGAATCTCGGGCAAGTAACATGCCGATAGACAAGGGAATAACGTATGTTGTCATAATGGTTTGACTGGTAAAGATCTTCGTAGAATATGTAGGAGCCAATATTGTTGGGAAACGTAGCATGCAATTTCAAAAATATTCCTATGCTCACGCAAGATCTATCTAGGAGATGCATAGCAACGAGGGGGAGAGTGTGTCTACGTACCCTTGTAGACTGAAAACGGAAGCGTTCTGACAACGTGGTTGATGTAGTCGAACTTCTTCTAGATCCGACCGATCAAGCACCGAACATACGGTACCTCCGAGTTCTGAACACGTTCAGCTCGATGACGTCCCTCGTCCTCTTGATCTAGCAAGGTGTCAAGGAAGTAGATGAGTTCCGTCAGCACGACGGGGTGGTGATGGTGAAGTGATTGATGACCCACAAGTATAGGGGATCAATTGTAGCTCTTTTTGATAAATAAGAGTGTCAAACCCAACGAGGAGCAGAAGGAAATGACATGTAGTTTTCAGTAGGGTAATGTCTGCAAGTGCTGAAATTGTAAGTAGCGGAGTAGTTTGATAGCAAGATAATTTGTAACAAGCAAGTAACGATAGTAGTAGCAAATATTCAGCAAGGTAGCCCAATCCTTTTGAGGCAAAGGATAGGCCAAAACGGTCTCTTATGATAAGCAAAGCGTTCTTGAGGGTACACGGGAATTTCATCTAGTCACTTTCATCATGTTGGTTCGATTTGTGTTCGCTACTTTGATAATTTGATATGTGGGTGCACCGGTGCTTAGGTGATGTTCTTACTTGAACAAACCTCCTACTTATGATTAACCCTCCCACAAGCATCCGCAACTACGAGAGAAGTATTAAGAATAAATTCTAACCATAACATTAAACTTTTGGATCCAATCGGTCCCTTATGGAATAGCGCATAAACTGGGGTTTAAGCTTATGTCACTCTCGCAACCCATCATCTAATTGCTACTCCACAATGCATTCCTTTAGGCCCAAATATGGTGAAGTGTCATGTATCCGACATTCACATGACACCACTAAGGGAATCTCAACATACATACTATCAAAATATCGAACACATATCAAATTCACATGATTACTTGCAACATGATTTCTCCCGTGACCTCAAGAACAAAAGTAACTACTCACAAATGATAAACATGCTCATGATCAGAGGAGTATTAAATAGCATAATGGATCTGAACATATAATCTTCCACCAATTAAACCATATAGTAATCAACTACAAGATGTAATCAACACTACCAGTCACCCACAAGCACCAATCTATAGTTCCGGTAACAAGATTGAACACAAGAGATGAACTAGGGTTTGAGATGAGATGGTGTTGTTGAAGATGTTGATGGAGATTGCCCTCCCCAAGATGGGAGAGTTGTTGGTGATGATGACGACGATGATTTCCCCCTCCGGGAGGGAAGTTCCCCCAGCAGAATCACTCCGCTAGAGGGCAAAAGTGCTCCTGCCCAAGTTCCGCCTCGAGACGGCGACGCTCCTTCCCGAAAGTCCTCTCCTTATTTTTTCTAGGTCAAAATGACCTATATACCAGAAGATGGGCACTGGAGGTGGGCCAAGGAGGGCACAACCCACCAGGGCGCGCCTGGGCTCCCTGGCGTGCCCAGGTGGGTATTGCCCACCTGGTGCCCCCCCCCCTCTGGTAGTTATTTGCTCCAATAATTCTTATATATTCCATAAAAATTCCTCCTAAAGTTTCAGCTTGTTAGGAGTTGTGCAGAATAGGTGGCGTGATGTAGCTTTTTCAGGTCCAGATTTCCAGCTGCCGGAATTCTCCCTCTTTGTGTGTACCTTGTAAATTATGAGAGAAAAGGCATTAGAATTACTCCAAAAAGCATTATTATGGATAAAAACATTATAAATAACAATAAGAAAACATGATGCAAAATGGATGTATCAGTGATCCGCGCAGGGCTTCGCCTAAGCATCGCAAGAATATGACCGGGGGTGTAAACTATGGAGCGGGCGCTGCACACGGCTAACAATTGATGGTGTGTATTCTATGCGCCCCCTCCCCACATATATATAGGTGGGAGGGGAGTAGAGGTAGCCAAGGGGCGCCCCAAGTAGGATCTGAATCCTACTTGGGGTTTCCCAAGTGCCCCCTTCCAAATATCATCCGAGAGAAAAGGGAAGGGGGAAGAGAGAAAGGAACACTACAAAAAATACACTTCCGTGATGATACGTGTTTGTCACAGTAGGTCACATTTTCTGTCATGCATGTACATACATGACAAATGTATGACAGAATGAAGATACTCATAACTGTGTTGTCGTAGAAGTGTTCCATGACATTACCAAAATTATCATCACGGAAGTGTCCACTTCCATGACGATAAATTGCACGTCATAGAAGTGCTTTCGTCAAGGGTGACCGACACATGGCATCCACTGTAACGGGACGCCGTTAAGCTACCGGGTCCGGTTTTGGATCCAATAACCCGCTAACAGCCACGACCAATGCCGATTTTCCACATGTAAAATTCTCACTAGCCGACGGAACCACGCGTCAGCTCTGCGTTGGCACATGTGTCACTCATCCAACGGTCGAGATGGGCCTATGATATGTTGACACGTGGACGGGCCCAAAAGTGGCCCATAAAGTTTAAATGGGCCGGCCCAAATAAAGGCCCACAAGATTTAGCGGACCATAATGGGCCGGCCCAGCTAAAGGCCCACAAGATTTTGCAGACCATAATGGGCCGGCCCAGCTAAAGGCCCACAAGATTTAGCGGACCACAATGGGCCAGCCCAGCTAAAGGCCCACAAGATTTTGCAGACCATAGTGGGCCGGCCCAGCTAAAGGCCCAACATTCTCAGTTAAGGCCCGTACGGCTAGTTTCAAATCGGCCCGTCAACAGCCTGTCCTAAACTTGTCATCATCACGGCCCATGGTCACTTCTGGCCCGTTAACGGTCCGCTAAGTATATGGGCCGAATTACGGCCCGGTGTATTTCCGGCCTGTTAAAGGTCCTGCTTCATTTGGGCCCATTTATAGGCCATTGAATCTTTCGGCCCATAAACGACCGTGAAGGATTTGGGTCATATTCGACCATGTCTCACATTCGGCCTGTTAGAGGCCCACTATAGATTTGGGCCACTTTCGGTCTGTTGTGATTTTCGGCCTATTAACGTCGGACGAAATCCGTGGGCCATATGTGGCCCAACGTCACATCGGGCCCATTAATGGCCCATATAAAAATGACGATAATCTAGCCCGACCGAACTTCCGGCCTGTTAAAGGCCCGTGTATTAGGTCGGCGCATTTACGGCCCGTCCAAATTTTGGCCTGTGAAAGATCTGCATCGTAAATGGGCCACCATTTCGGCCTGCTAAGACCAGTGGGTTATTTGGCACAATCAGGGTCCAATTTCACTTTCGGTCTTTTAAAGGCCCATGTTTTTTATGGGCTCGAGATATTTACACCTGTAAACGGCCTATTGTTACTGAGGGCCCAAATTATGTTTAGGCCTGTTAAAGGCCCACTATGGGCATAGGCCTACCAGAAAATATGAAAGCTTATGCTGATTTAGGACCAGATATTTTTAGTGGGCTACATGCAAATTTCGGCCCATAATCGTTTTTAGCCCAATTGGAATGGGCCCGACGAATGCTAGCATGTTGGGCTCCTACGAAGCTTTCGGGCAAATACATTACTAAGATAAACCTACACTATACAAAAATAGCATCATAGTTATTGCAGCCTTTGGCAGCATCATAAATGTTGTATCACAACAAAATAAATTCCAACCATACAACAAAAGGCCTGTTGGCATAAAGTTTAAAGTCCTTGCAGATAAAAGCACCATCAGATGTATAGAACCACAGATCATTTGACCTGAGTGCTAATGTTTCAGGCTGTAGAATCTGATGGAGCAGCACGATCTTCACCTTTTTTCCGCCATTGCTCTTGAACCACAAAGCGAATGTCTGATAGTCTAGTTTCAAAACCATTCATATCTTGACAACATTTGTCAACCACTATTCTTGTTTCCAAAACGACGTCCATTAGGGATTGGACTTGTGTCTGGAGCACAGATATATCACTCTGTCTAGCAGGAAGATTTTGTTCAGTAGGCGATTTGGGAGATGTTACCTTGACAACCAACCCAGAATTACGCAGGAAGGTGCTTTTTGCACTATTAGTGGAGAGATACTGACGCACTGCAGCAAGAGGTGACATTGTGCCTGTGGTAGCCTCGCCACCTTCAGGTGGTTGTGGCTGTTCAATCATTTGTTCCATAGCTTCCTGAAAGTTTGAACTTGTAGATTAGTGTACCAGATAAGTTACTAATGAGACAAAAACAAACAAAGTAGGTTACACGTTTATACATAACTTATTTTGGTGAACTACTGTAATACATTAGCATGTATTGTAGTGCCAACTACATAATAAAATCACTTTCGGAACATATGTCCATGTAGCATGCCTACTGTATTCTCTATTTCCTCACATTCGTTGACATCTAAGGATAAAGAGACATGGTTTAACGTAGGATGAACATAGTATGACATCATTCATATCATGGGCAAACAGATATAAAACAAACAGGCTATTTTATCATTGTGTGCGCACATGAACATAACAACTAGATTACAGATCAAGACCAAAAGAATATCATTCATCTCTTTTAAACCATGTAAGGTGAAATTATACGTTAAGACAACTGTGTATAAAAGTGAACAGAGTAACTGACATTGGCTGCAAACCAAGTAGTTAAATGAACACATCACAGTACCAATCAGTTCAAAGGCAGGAGGAGTAAGGACTTACAATTTCGGCTTGAACTGGTGTGATCATGCCCTTCATCTTGCTGGTGTGGCAATCCTTGAAGATTTGCACTGCCTTCGGTTCAGGTTCTTTTTGGTCCGCACAGGCTTTCCTCTGTATTTGGAACAAGTCAATATAGATATGATAATATGGCACAGAAAAAAGAAGGAAGTAGCAGCTATTTACAAGAGCCTCGTAGTGTGCAATATAGCTATGAGATCCTGTTGTCTGTTGGAATTTCACTTTAGAACGGTTGGTCTTGTTCTTCAAACAGTTAGCCTAGAAGAAGATACACTTGTAAGGCACATACATAAATACAAGTTCAATATGTGGTCTGATCAAATACATATAGCCTACCTGATACTTTGGATCAGACCAGTGTTTAACGAGGGCTGTCCAGTCTTCATCTGTAATATATTCCACTAGAGATGTTTGGGTGATTTCATTGTTAGCCTTGCCTTCAAAGTGAGATTTTCTAAGGTGGTACTGATAATGTCGCAGAGCAGACTGAAAAACATGAGTGCATGCTTGTGTAGTTGCATCATCTTTCGGATCCAACTTGAACCTCATCTGTTGAAAAAAGAATGTGAGTCTTATTAGGAGGAAGCTAGAAAGTATGGGACAGAGCAAGACAATATTACTAATTGCGATGAATAACATTACTTATGGATAAATGGTCAAGGAAGGTGTTAAACTGGGTATTGTCTTTCTCATTCCTGTACTGGATCCACGTTGGGAGGATACGTGCATGACACCTAACGGAAACGGCTTCCTCTGACACTAACTTGGCTGACTCTGTAGCATCACGTGGCCTTTTTAAACCTGCCTCAAAATGGATCTCCATTCTTCCTCCTTTAGATTTTGTTAATCTGTCAAGCATTATCCCTGATGTCTGTTTCCGCTTGCGCCATGGTGCTAGTTCAACAACAAATATGGAAAGTGTTAGTGTACATCAAACTATGAGAATACATATAAAGGAGCATGCAACTGCAACTTGACTCGGTCAGGTACCGTCTTGGTGTTGATGCTCATGAGGTTCATCTGATCTTGCCAAGTCCTGTTGTGTCAGCAGTGCTTCAGAAGTAGTGTTAGGTGTGAAGGCAGCTTGGGAACTGGCCAGTTCCGGAGCAAACGAACGAGTAACTCGTTGAGATGCTGGTACAGTTGAAGCGGATGCTGCAGCTGGTGGAGCAGGTGATATTGTGTTTGTAGATTTAGCCAGTGGACTTGGACCTTCTACTACACTATGAGTACCAGCAGAATCTGGATGGCAGATCCTTTTCCGTTTCACCCGACGAGTAACACCACTCCCTACTATATTATTTTCCTTGCTCTTTTTTTTACTTTTCCATGTCAAGCCATACCCACAACACAAAAGAATAACATCGCTCTTCAGAACTCATTGATGCATGATACAGACAAGCAATACTTTGATGTAAGACAACCGTATGAGGATGGAATATGTAAGAAAAACAGGACGGCATGACATATTCACAGCTACGATGTGTAAACTAAGCAGAAGGATTTTCAAGAAAATAGAAGTAATGCAAGCTAGACACCATATGAAAGATGCAACCAATATTACTCTACCAAGTTAAAAGTGTCTTGTCATAAGTGGCAATTCGAAAAATTAGAAGCAGTACAACGTAGAAATCAATGCAAGATGCAACCACATATCAAACTGCCATGCTAAAAGCGTCCGATCATGAGTGACTAATGCGGGATACACAACAACGGTACTTTGATGTAAGAACATGGTATGATAGTTAGATGCAGTGTATTCTAGACACAGAACGCCATGTCATATGCACATGTATAACGTATAAACTCAGCAGGTGCAATTTAATCAAAATAGAAGAAATACAGGCTAGACAACATATGCAACATGACACCAATTATCACACTGTCAACTTAGAGCAAGCACCTGTGATGGTGGAGTACTGGAGATGAACTCATCATGTAGACTTGGGACTTCAACTTCATTAGCAGTAGCAGTGGCAAATCTAGAGAGTCTCTGTTTGCGTCGGTGCGGAAGACCACCAACATCCCCTAACTTACTCTTTTCCTTCCTATTTTCTGATATTGCCTTATGAAGTCAAAACCACAAGAAGATGAATAAAATTAGCTCTGCATAACTGGTTGATGCATGATACAGACGAACACTACTTTGATGTAAGGCAAGCGCAGGATAGGAGGATGGAATATATACAAAAAAAGACAGCGTTTCATATTCACACGTACGATAGGAGGATGGAATATGTATGAAAAAATAGTAAGCGGAAGGCATTTCAACAATATTAGAAGAAATGAAAGCTAGGCACCATATGAACATGCAACGAATATCACTCTATCAGGTAAAATGTGTCTCGTCGTAAGTGCCATTTCAAGAAATTAGAAGCAGTACAAGCTAGAAGACAATGCAAGATGTAACCTACATCACAGTCCCAAGTTAAATGTGTCTTATGGGTAAGTGATCGTTGCATGTATAAGTTGTAAGCTACGCAGATGCAATTCAACATAATCAGAAGCAATACAAACTAGACATCATATGGAAAACGCAACCACATATAATAGCTCCAAGTTAGAGCAAGCACCTGTGATGGTGGAGTAGGGGAGATGTGCTCATCATGTACACGTATGTTCTAGAAACAGGAACACGTGTCATATTCACAGGCATTATGTGTAAAGTAAGCAGATGCAATTCAACAAAGTTAGAAGCAATACAAGCTAGACATCATACGCAACATGCAACCACATATAATAGTGCCAACTTAGAGCAAGCACCTATGATGGTGGAGTAGGGGAGATGTGCTCATCATGTACACGTATGTTCTAAAAATAGGAACACGTGTCATATTCACAGGCATTATGTGTAAAGTAAGCAGATGCAATTCAACAAAGTTAGAAGCAATACAAGCTAGGCATCATACGCAACATGCAACCACATATAATAGTGCCAAGTTAGAGCAAGCACCTGTGATGGTGGAGTAGGGGAGATGTGCTCATCATCTACACAGCTACGTTGACTGTCTAGCCTTGCGTTGTCTTGCGAATCCTGTTGGGAGGATGGCAGAGTAGAATATGTAGAGAACCTCCGTTTCAGTTGCTCGGAAGGACCACCATCATCCAATGCCTTGCCAATTTCCTTCAGCTTTATTGATTTTGCATTGTGAGGTCAAACCAACGAGAAAAAGGAATATAATTCGCTCTTCAGAACTCATTCATGCATTATACTGACGAACACTACTCTGATGACAGGCAAAGTCATGATACGAGGATGGAATATGTACGAAAAAATGGACGGCTTGACATATTCACACCTATGATGTGGTAACTAAGCAGAAGGCACTTCAACAAATTAGAAGCACTGCAAACTAGACACCATATGAAAGGTGCAATCAATATCACTCTGCCAAGTTAAAATTGTCTCGTCATAGGTGGCGTTCATCAAACTAGAAGCAATACATGCTAGAAATCATATTCAAGACGCAAACCAATATCACACTGCCAACTTAAAGGTGTCCCGTCATAAGTGACTGATGCAGGATACACAAGAAGAGTAGTTTCATGTAAGAACATGGTGTGATAGACAGATATAGTATGTACTAAAAACAGGAAAGCGTGTCATATTCACACGTATCATGTGTAAGCTAAGAAGATGCAGTTTACACTAATTAGGAGCAATACAAGCTAGACACCATATGCAACATGCAACCAGATATCACACTGCCAAGTTAGAGCAAGCACATTGGATGGTGGAGTAGGGGAGCGGAGACCTGGACCTTGTAATGCACTATCAGTACAAGGAGAATCGGTACAGATGCTTCGTTTACGTTGCTGTAGAGGACCACCATCATCGCCTTCCTTACTCTTTTCCTTCCTCTTTCTTGATTTTGCCTTGTCAAGTCAAACCCACAAGAAAAAGGAATAAAATTTGCTCTTCAGAACTCATTGATGCATGATACTGACGAACACTACTTTCATGTAAGGCAGCCGCATGATAGGAGGATGGAATATGTATGAAAAACAGGACGGTGTGACATATTAACATGTATGATGTATAAAGTGTAAACTAAGCACAAGGTGCTTGAACTTGTTAGAATCAATGCAAGCTAGAAACCATATGAAAGATGAAACCAATATCACTCTGCCAAATTAAAAGGGTGCCCTAACAAATGTATTTGACCAAATTAGAAGCAATACATGGCAACAGGCTAGAAATAATATGCAATATGCAACGAATAAAGGTGACTCATCGTAAGTGATTGATGAAAGATACAGAAGAGAGGTAGTTTCATGTAAGAACAAGGTTAACACATAGATGTAGTGTGTACCAAAAATAGGAAGGCATGTCATATTCACAGGTATAATGTGTAAACTAAGCAGATGCAATTTACCCTAATTAGAAGCATTACAAGCTAGACACTGTATGCAACATGCAACCACATATCACACTACGAAGTTAGAGAAAGCACCTATGATGGTGGTGTGGGGGAATTGCGGTCATCAACTAGAGAGCTACGTTGACTATCTTCATTTAGCCTTGCTGTTTCTTGAGAATCATGTGGGGAGGATGACACTGCACTCTTTAAACGAGTATGGCGTCTCACAGTAACCCACTCGGGTGACTGTCTCATCATAAGTGATTGACGAGGGATACAAAAGAGCATTAGTTTGATGTACGAACATGGTTAATAGACATATGTAGTATGTATCAAAAACAGGAAGGCATGTCATTATCAAAGGTATAATGTGTAAAGTAAGCAGATGCAATTTAACCAAATTGGAAGCAATACAAGCTAGACACCCTATGCAACATGCAACCACATTTGACAGCGCGAAGTTAAAGCAAGCACGTTTACTGTCTCCAACTGCTGACACTGCACCCTTTAGAGCGCTGAAACGCTTAGTGCTTATCTTCGAATTACACTGGAGCGACTTCTGTCTTTTCTTTTCAGCATTCATCAACACTGTGTCAGAGTCTGAAATACCCATGCATAAAAAAACAATAGTGTGAGTATGGGTGAAGTGTGTGCACAATTAGTATAGTGTAAAGGTAGCAGATAGCAGGTCGGTGAGAAATAAATGACGGGAGACATATGATAGCTCTACAACATGCATGGCACACTAAATTACTACATGATTCTATGAAAATAACATTCGACTGAAAACAAATAGGACAGTCCATTTTTTCTGCACCGTCCGATGTACAAAGATTGGGCAGATCGCCTTCATCTACCTCCAGCCAGTCAGTGTTGACAATCTTCCTCGAAACGATAGCGGCCACCGGCCCAGTCCCCTGCCTGCGCCCTCCCCTCGACCTCACCGCACCGCCGTGCTTGGCATCGCCCCCCGGTCATCCATTCAAGCCCCGCCGACCTCCAGATCGGGCGCAAGCAGCTCCTGCGCTCCACACCCCTATGATAGACATGATGCGCCGCTTCCCCAGTGAAGAGGCGGACTAGGTGCTCTGCGCGCCTACGCGGGTGCTGCTTCTTTTAATTGCGGTTCGACTGAGCCTGAATTGAAATCCAAGCGGGCTGCTGACCTCTAGCAAAGGTGAAATAGTAAAGGGAGGAAACCTTGTGCATTTAGTATCACGAAGAAGATGCAGTAAGAAGCGCTCAACTAGTTTCTTTCGTGGGATGAATACGGTGTGAGCAGAGACGTAAGGTTTGCACGAATAAGGGAAGAGGAGTACCTCTTTCTACTGTCAGTGATGTGTCCTCCTTTTGTTTTTCCAACAATCTTCTTGTGGTTCGCTGGAAACGAGAAGTTGTGGAGGACGGTGGAGCCTTGGACGAACCCATGGCCAAGTTGTTGAGTGTGGTGCGGTGGCCATCTGTCGGCGGCAGGGAACCAGATCCGAGGCGGCGAACGACGGCGTAACGGGAACAGCTCTGGTGCGGTGGACGGTTGCGACAGTGGAGCGGCAGAAGTGAGGCGCAGGACGACGTGGTCGGAGTGGTTTTGGTATGGCGCACATCGGCGTCGGCGTCGTGGAGGCAGCTCTACCTCGGCTTCAGCTGCTAAGTCCTTGAGGGTGTTGCGGTTGCGGTTGCATTGGACGACGACGTCGGGGTACCGGCTCCGACGTGATGGAGGAGGGCGGCGGTGGATTGGGCGCTATGGGGTGGAGGACGGAGGAGGCTCGGGTTTCGCGGCTGGTGGAGAGGGCGTTTTGGCGCCCACGGAGTATGAATGGGGAAACGGAGGGAGGCGGGGAACTAAGGGGGGACAATTTTTCGGTTTGGGACGCGCTTGTCTGAAATTTGGGGAAAGTTACAAACTTTGCCCCCATAAAATTTTGGACATATTGCGGGTTGGGGGTAGGACAGTAATCTCAGGTGTCCCAAATGTGGGCGGGATAGATTTCGGCCGAGCGCATGGGTGTTTAGGCGCCCACAGCGTATGAATACTTCTCAGAGGCGGTTGAGACTGGCGTCTTGGTGAAGTTACAAACCTACCCCGGTTTAGACCTTTGGACATCGGGCCGATAGGCTACACGGGCCAGAGTCAGGACAGCAATTTCCTACCACCAAACATTAGTCTCCCCCGGTTTTGGGTGACCAGAGGCCTATTTGGCACTTCGTTCAATATTTGGGAGCAAAAGCATTAACGTTTTCGGTTCTCTTGAATTGAACTTTCAGGATTTGTCAAACTTCACAAATCTTTACTCTTGAAAATCCGAAAGCTACGATTATTTTGGAATGGAGGGGGTACATTTGAATATACATTGTACACGAGTATATATTAAAAAATATGCAACTTACCTCAGTTCATGCATGGTTCCAGATATAATCTCCTTGGTTGCAAAAAAAAGTTAGACATGCCTATGAATATATATATATATAGCATGTTCAAACGCACAACAAAGATTGATGCCCCCTTTTACATCTGATTTACAAATGCCATTATCTCAGGTTCAAATAGATGAATGCACTTCCTATGAATTCGAATCTTCGAAACCCCCTTTATGTTGAATTCGACATGTATTCTATTTCGTAGCTAGAAATTTGGAATGTATCCATGCAAGTGACAAATGTATAAAGTGCTTCACACTAACAACATGGAGTGCACTAATTAATGTTTATATATGAATTGCAAAAGCATCCATTGCCTGTATTTCAAACCGTTCTCACTCTGTGGATCGATAATATGAAATAAACACATGCACATGCTAGAATTCAATAGAGTATGGGTGTCTGATAGACCGATTTTCGTCCATACGCAATTTGCAAAATTCATGATCTCATCCAAAAATAATAATGCAATTTATATTTTAATTTAATGCGTAGAACCGCCTTTTACACGTAGAGGCACTATGCCTCGGCCCGTTCTCACAAACGCGCTATATATCTCTCTATCTACCGCATAAGTGCACACACTTTATATGCATCGGCATTTCTCCTTCACACATGCTCACAATCTCTCTCGGGGTGTCGGGGAGTCTCACGCACATGCTCTCTCTGTATCTCTCTCTCTTTCTGACTACTATGTACCACTCTTTTCACTAATCTCAGTTGGAAAACACTATTTCTCTCACATGCATATATACACACGCACGGTCACTACTAGCCCTCTATACGCACATATATGTGCCTACGTGTCTCCCGCACGCACATTATCTTTAGGCCTCTCTCGCACACATTGCCCCCCAGACACACCTCTCTCTTAGTAGTTGGCAGATATGATTCCATCATATCATTCGGTAGGATAACCCTGACTATTAGGCTGGATGGTAATACGAGGCAAAGTTTTACCCTAGTTCGGACCCTTGCAGTTGAGGAAAAAGCCTACTCCTGGTACTGTATATTAGTGATAGGGGTGTGTACAAAGTACACATGAATACCAGGCATTGTGCGTGTGTGTGTATACTATCGACGAACTAGCCCCAAGCTTCTATAACATACTGGGGGCCTAGGATTACAAATCATATATAGTCAGCCTATCACCAATGGGGATAGAGTCCTCCGCGACTCTGGTACCTAGCTTCGTGTTGTATGCCGAGTCCTCCACATGGGTCTTCGTATAACGCGTCTCGATCCAACCTATGTGGCGCAGGATGGAACCGACCCATGAGTCCTCATGTTGACCCACCACAACTAGAAATGATGCGCCCACCACACCACACACGCAATCGGTCACTAAGAAAATAAGCATATACAATAGTACAATGTTATACATGAAAGTTAATTGCATGGTGCATCCAAAAATATTTGTTCTGCATTGTGAATGTTTATATATTCTCCTAAAATATTAGTCACGGGAAAGAGAAACGAAGGGCATATCTCTCCTTGTCTCCACCGGACATCCCCTCTTTCTACACCACTTTCACGTACGCACACAAACTATCTCTCAGCCCTCTAAAAGTATGCATGCCCATGACACATTCATGCGTGACGGTCACTGTATTTCAAGCTAAAGCACTATACGGTCACTGGACTTTAGAATATGCTCATTACGGTCACCGTATACATTCTCGTGGTGATCATACGGTATCTAGCTCACGATACGTCTCCGTATTTTCTTGATGACACTGTCGGACTTTGCATTTGATGCGTGCTCCGTATTTTGTTGACGACACTTACGGTCATTGTATTTCAAGTGAAAGCACGATATGGTCACTGGACTTCAGAATAAGCTCATCACGGTCACCACATACATTTTGTCGTGCTAACCAACATGTGGTTGGATGGTTAGGAGGACAGTGGTTTCTCGAGCCCACCAGGGTTAAAGTCCCGGTGCTCGCATTTATCCTGGGTTAATTTCAGTATTTTTCGGCGATGTGCGTTCAGTGGGAGGAGACGTTCCACTCGACTACGAGGCACCAATGGTGAGTTCGTAAAATCTCAAGATCATATGCTGGCTCACTCTCTCGAAGGTGCTCATAGGGGTAGGGTCTACATGTGTGCGCTTATAGCGGTGAGTGCTTGCGCGTATATATGAGCCCTTGCGTCTGTACCGTGTTAAAAAATACATGTCATGATTATAAGGTCACTGGCTCACCCGTACAACTCCGTATTTTGTTGATGACACAATCAATTGACCAGTCAAACGTTCCACGTGGCGCAACTAGTGTTGCACCATCGCGGCGCGTAACCGTGGGGCCCACCTGTCAGCCCGTATATGAAAGAAAGAAATGGTAGTTTGAGTCTGTACTGTGTTAATAAAATACATTTTAGGGTGATCATACAGTCACTGGATCACCATACAGCTCCGTAATTTGTTGATGACACGATCAATTGACCAGTCAAACGGTCCACATTCAGCAGCGCACATTACCATAGGGCCCACCTGTCAGCGCGTATATGAAGGACTAAAATGGTAATAAATTAGTGGTCGGTGGGTACTCGAAGTCGTGAGACCTCTGGTTGGCAGTCGCCGGCGGTGGGGGCGCGTTGATTGGGCGGTGGGGTGGGGATCGTCGGAGAAAAAGCTCAGCACGGGGGGGCCTAGAGGGATGGCCGGTGCGGCGGCGGACCGGCGGTGGGGAGTGGTTTCGGAGCGGGCGGGGCGGCGCGGGCCGGCCGCGGGCAGCGGGGGCCGGCGGTTCGGTCGGTGGTGGTTGGCGGCTCAGGGGGGGTGGAGTTTGATGATAAACTGCAGGCCCTTGATTTTGTATCCAACGGCTGGAAAATCTAATGACCAGAGATGAAAAAGTCAGTCGATTGACGTGTAGCCTCACCCCGCACGTACACATGCACGCACGCAAGACACGCACGCATGCAAGCGTGCAACACTGACACGTACACATAACGAACACACGCACGCATGTAGGCGTGCAACACTGACACGTACACATGCACTCACGAACACACGCACATACACACACATGCATGCAACACTGAAACGTACCCTTGCACGCAGGCAACATGCCTGCATGCACACAACACACGACGCAAGACACACGCTCAACCTATACGTGCATGTACCCTTTTTTAAGGACATGGATTGTTACGGGTATTAATCAATCTTATCTGTGATAAGCAGAACATTGATGTTTGCAGCGGTCTTTATGAATCACAAGTATCGAACGGGCTATCAACATAGTAGGCTTATCTACATGAAAAGGATGACATCACACTCAATGAACAATCATCGGTTTATGAAATGCCCGTTTCTGACCGCCCTGGCCCACCAAATGTTCCTCTGCTGTGCGCTGCCTGCGTTGGGCCACTGACATGCAGGCCTTGTACCCAAAGAGCCCACACGTCAGTGGAAGAACGGCGTGGTGTCCTACGTCAGAGTCGAGGGCGCCACTCGCTGCACGCCCGGCTGAACACGCCTCCTTGCCGCATTCAAACGCCTCCATGAAACCCGCCCGTGTGGAAGCCGAGAAACCCACTCTGGACACACGTCCGTTATGACCGGGCCGGCATTAAACGCAACGCCGGCCGAGCTCCTCCCGTCCGCCATCTATTTAATCTCCTATTTAAACGAGGCCAAACGTCGGCCAAGAATCGCACACCTCCGCCGCTCCCGTATCTCCTCCTTCACCATTTTGTCCACTCTTACAATGGCTTACGAAGAGTAGTTATTCCGCACAAGCCATTTGTCTAGGTTTGTATCTCTCACACACACCCACGTAGGTGGGGGACGTGCACGAAGAGAAGAGGTGCACGCACGGCGCACGTACTCCCGTCTCTTTCCCAACCACACCCGCGCGGGTACATGGTGGAGCTCATTTCTGTACGAAAAGGCAGCCCACGTGGTAATTTGACCGTGTACTGGTTGTCCACTTGGTGGAGGGAGGATCGTCTACCACGGGTGAACAAACAAATTGCGACTTGACGCGTTATGTTAAAAAAGAGGCAAACCATGTGGGGCCTACCTTAGAGGCAAGGCTCTATACACTGGAGTACTTTTGATATGTCCTGTCAACTCGCAGAATGAGGAGAAGCTTGCTTAGTACGCCGTCTCCCCCGCCCACGGGCGCGATGGCTCACAGGATGAGGTGAAGCTTGCTTACTAGTAGTAGTACTATACGCCTTACGCCTGCTCCATCGCCCACGCGCGCGGTGGCTCGCAGGACGAGGAGAAAATTTTACTACTCCCTCCGTTTACTCCTCTCCCTACTACCTTGGTTAGAGAGATTATCATATTGTTTGGAATATATATGTCCTTTAGTACTCCCTCCATTTACTTATACAAGGCTACTATAAAAAAAATACATTTTGCATCTATACAAGGCCACAAATAGTAATCGAAACAAAAGTTACTACTCCCTTCTTTCCAGTTTATGGCTCAATTTCAAAATCTCTCCAACCAGGGTAGACGGTGAGTGGTCAAATTAATTTCGTACTCCTAGTTTGCACAAGTAATTAGTACGCTTGTTTTTCTCAAGAAGTTATGTTTACCGAGGCATTAATTAGGACGAATGCATGAATGACCACTAAATTTCCATGAACTTCTACATGCATTGCTGAGTTTTCTCTTGACACTGCTTGCATCGGGTGATCTAACGCACCTCGAAATCCAACATGTGATGGTACTACTACTAGTAGTAGAATTGAGACTTATAAAATGGAAAAACGAATGTTTTTTAGATGAGCCCTATAAACCCTAGTGGGTACGTACTCCGTAAAATCAGATTTTCCCAAAACTAAGTCGCTCAACCTTTATTTGCTTGTTTCCCTTCCTGCCTCCTTGCCTCGAACAGACTATGCCAAACTCCCCTGCCTGCCATGCGGGAAAAGACCCACCCTCGCCTTTTTTTAGTCCGGGTTTGTATCGATGGATCGCGCGAAGCAGCAAAAACCCAAGCCGTGTCTTGTACTCCTCCGTCGACGCTCGCTTTCATGAATTATGTACTTCCTGTCGCCGACATGTGGGACATATAGCAACCGGGTCAACGTGTCAAGCACCAAATAACAGTGCAGAACAGCAGGGGGGACGCACCCCAGTCGTACCGCCCCAGTAGTAGTAGTAATGAGCAATGAGACGTCAAATCACAACACCGCACCTTCCCAGACGGACGAAGCAACCATTATTTCACACTTCGGTTCGCCATCATCTCAAACCACGTAGTATTGCTTCTGCCTCAAGAGGTACACGCGCATCGCCTTGGTACATCATGACACGTGGGACCGCATGACAGGCCATGCTCCCCCGCCGATCGCTCGGTAAAATCACCTCATTTTTACTACTATACTTCCTCCGTATCGGTTTACATGGCATGCACGTCGTTCTAGGTTGAGAATTTAACTGGATATATATGTGATGAACAGTATATGTTTAGAAACTACATCCGCTTAATAATCCAATGATATACTTTTTGTGACATAGTAACTCATATTTAGTTAGTCAAATGGATGACCTAGAACTACGTGCATGCCCTATAAACCGAGACGCCTAAAAAACGAGACAGAGAGGGTAGTTCAGTACGTACTCCCTCTGTCCCAAAATATAAGAATGTTTTTAACTCTAAAATAGTGTCAAAACGTTCTTATATTGTGGGACGGAGGGAGTAACTTTTTAGATCAATATAGTCGGGATTCACCAAGGAGAAAAACCAAGTGGTAGGCTGCACCTGTCGTGTTGGCGTAGCAACTCAAGCAGGGCCAGTCCGCACACGAAATGGCGACACACTTAACAGGACCCCTTTGGCCAACATGTGGCTCATCCACCGTCTTTTTCCATGTGCGATGCACCAAATTACAGTTCGAACCAGCGGTTGGAATTGGGGGCACCCCGGTCGTAGCGCCGCAGTAGTAGAAAATGAGCGATGAGGGGTCAAATCACAAAGCCCCACCTTTCCCGCATTAAGCTGGACGGACGAAGCAACCATCATTTCACTCTAGGGTGCAAGAGCATAAAGAAAATAGAAAACCAATGACGCGTGCGGCAGCTACCTAGGGCACCCTAGGGTAGGGGTCTCCACTACAGATCATTTTTTTAAAGCGCCTCCACTACAAATCGGCTTCTCCCTCGTCCTCTTGAAGAAAACCGATGATGCGTGCGGCGATAGGGTTTGTAGGAGTACTACTACGGCGTGCGGGGCCATGTCATAGTAAACGGGAAAGGGATTGAGTTCGAGTCGACGCCTTAAATATGTGTGGGCCGCTTGGTTTTAGGGGAACGAGGCAGCATTTTGGGTTCGGGACCTAGTGGAGATATAGTACTCCCTCCGGTCCTTTTTAGTGAGCGTATGACTCCAGACCCGGATACCAAGGAGGGCAGCGTTTTAATTTTTTTTGACTAATCTGCCCTTCATTGGAGTAAGCTGCAAGCATCCGGAGGGCTGGGCCATAATGATTGTGCATGCCTGATTGGCTAGTCCTCCTCGACTGCGTATCCAGTCTCTTAGTTTGTGCCTCCACCAGCGCAAAATGAAGCCGAAAAGGAAGGAGAGCAGTTACTGCACGCATAGGATTGGTTGCATGCGAGGCGAACGATGCGGGGCAGAATAGGAAAGCACGGGGAGTAAAAAGGATCGCGCAGAGCAATA
The DNA here is from genome assembly GCF_018294505.1 of Triticum aestivum. Lineage (NCBI taxonomy): Eukaryota > Viridiplantae > Streptophyta > Magnoliopsida > Poales > Poaceae > Triticum > Triticum aestivum. The sequence continues at coordinate 301,356,560 of NC_057808.1, read as the reverse complement.
CGGAAAAATGGAAAAAACTTAGACGCAAACTAAAACGGACCGGAGGGAGTACGTACAAAAAATTATGGACGTAGGTTCGACCAAAAGGCAATGATGCATGGGCCCTGCATTTTGATATACCCGGGGCCGCGTGAAATTTGCTACTCTACTCAAAACTAGTAAGGTACACATGCATTGAACGCATGACATTTTGAAACCAAATTATGAATAAATACACACTATAGCATGTAAAGCTTTGAGTCATATATGCATGATGTAGATGTTTGTTTAGTTCTTATAGTTCATCTCATTCAAAATCAATTAGTTTTATAAAAATGTTAAGATTCATGGGGTTGTGCATTGTAAAGCATAAAGTAAAAAGCAAATAATGGCAATTCATTTAGAAAAAAAATCAATTATGATACGGAAGATTCTAGAACAAAGGAGAAGTGCTTGTGTTTTGAGGTTTGTGCATTATGCTCAAGTTCAACCATGGAGTCTTCTAAATTGTACATGTGGCAGATCTGGTGGAATGTTGATGATATCCAACGGCCAGTAGTGCTCAGATTTGCCATCTCTGCACTGTCGGATTACCTTCATCCAGCGACCATCTTTCAAGTTATTCGCACACTATATAGTTCTTGTGCCATTGTTGCATGTCTTGGAAAAAAAGCTACTAGTGGGTTGTACTAGCTATTTAGGAATAGAATATGTATACATGGAAGTTGTAGGGAAAGAGATGACATGGAGTATCTCAATTCCTATGAGTAGGGATTGGAAAAGAGATGTCATTTGGTTCACATCATAGGAACTTTTCTATTGAATCTAGAGATGATATGTATCTCAATTCCTATGAGGAGGGATTAGAAAAGAGATGTAATTTGGTTCATATCATAGGAACTTTTCTATTGAATATACGCTAATGTTTATTTTCCTTTGAAATATGGGAGTATAGGAATCCATTCATACGAACCAAGTGGCTCTAAAGCTATAGAAATGATATCATGTTTATTTCCTTTGAAATGTGGAGTATATGAATCTATTCCTATGAACCAATTGGCTCTAAAGGAAAAAATCCTATAAAAATCATATCATATAGAGTTCATATGATATTCCTCCACACCAAAGGATTGTTCAAATTCCTGCAAGTGATACGATGGCCTTTCTTTGTAGACTCCTCTCCCATCTTTATAGTTACCTCTCGAAGATGAATGAAATGATATATACAGAGTATTCTACATGTGCAATTTAGTACACGAAAACTTGGTAAAAGTTTGCGAGGTTCGAATTTTCAATAAAGCTATATGAACTGCATTTTGGAATGGAGGGAGCATACGGCAGTTGCTAACACTCACGTGGAAGATTTGTGTGTAGGAGGAGTGGTTGTTCTGTTAAATGACATGGCAAAACTGACACTGTCGAATGCCGATCTAACGGTTCTTACGGCGTTCGTCAGGAAAAGGCTGGTGGCGAACATTTGTCGGATAATGATTTACGGACACATGCATTGCATTGATACGTGCCCCCCTCTCTCTCACGCACACGCACCTCCCGAGTCCTCTCGCACCCACCGTCTATCTGCAGGTAGACGTCACACACATATGTGCTCTTCACACCCTACCCTCAGAACTTCTAAAAAACAAAAGACGTCGCGCACATTTTATTTTAGCTCACACGTCACACACTTATACTATTACTCTTGTGGCGAATGTTCTTTGGGCATAGTATATTGTACTCTCACGAAGAGAAGCGGTGCACGCACGCACTAGTTCTCTCACACCCACTCGCGGGTACATGTAGGAGTGCATTTTTTTGAAGCTGGTACAACAAAATCACTCCACTATATATATATATATATATATATATATATATATATATATATATAAGCAGGAGCCTTAGCGCTTGCTTTACTAGGGTTCCTCTCGTTCACTCTCTCATGCTCTCCAAATCTAAGCAAGACATAGGTGGCCACACTCTCTCTCAGCTCACGGCTGGTCACAAATCCGGCCGGACAACCTCGACCGGGGCAGGGGTGTAGGTGCATCGTTCACACTATCGTCGGTGGCGAGGGAGGAGACCAACGGCTGCCCACGCGTCCCGATCAGCGGCCGTGCCGTTCTCTCCGAGAGAGTGCCGGCTCCGGAGGGCCTCCAACCCCTTCTTCCTCCTTGCGGTATTGTGGCCAAGATGCGGCCTCCCGACGCCGTCTTTGCCACATGCCGACGACCCTCAGGTATATATTCCTTCGAAACCTGCCTTGCTCTACTGCCCCAGCTCCCCACTTGGCTTCGTGTGGATATTTTTCTACTTCCGTCCGTTGTTCCAAAGCCACCTAGACTTTTACTATTATTAGAGGTAAATCTAGTTCATACGGTTGACTCTAAGAGTTGGTTCAAATAGGGAAGAAAGTGGGAAAGCTGTAGCATGAATCTAGGACTTGGTTCTAAGAGGAAACGGGGGAAAGTAGTAGATACTGGCTACCCAACCGGTCTCTTGGTTGAAAAGACAAAGAAAGCATGGTGGATGGTGAAGGGTGGGGGAAGTGGACCTATCTCTTGGTTGAAAAAGGAAAGAAAGTGACGGGTGTTGGGGGACAACGCAAATGAGAATGAGCAGGTCTAGATTTCCTGTGCTCACATAGGAAAATGCCGCTGAGGAGATAAAAAATGGGACAAATGCAGACATGCTGCCTGAGTGTTTGCCGCTCTCGGCAACCACATCTGCCTCACCACTTTATGCCCCTGCTGTCCCTATGCCCATATCGCTACCGTTAACGTAAAATCACATGAAGCATTAAGCAATGCCACCTAATGTCACTATAAGTAATGGTCTAGTGTCGTCGATAAATTGAAGCAATGCCACCACCATTTTATGAAGTGCTTCTGTCTTGCTTTATTTCCCATGAATTGTTTTTTTGCAGTTACACTTAAATCTCACACCGCTAACATTGCTTCATCCCAGTGGAACCGCACAAATTTGATTGCACATTTACTGACCATGTGCTACTCTCATGACAGTAATACTAATGCTATTGTTTTGCATGTTAATCTAGTGGCAGTGTTGATGTGATGTGATGCTACTTACTTAAGGACACTTTCATACTGTCAATCTAGTGCCAATTATAACACAATAGATGCTGCTATTAATCATACGCCACTGCAAATAACTGTCACTATTTAAATAACCGTATTTCGTATTTGCGCAAACAGGGATGTCTGTCTCCATATCATTTCGGGATGTCTGTCTTCGTATCGTTTCTATCCGCGCAATCAAAAGCACACACCTCAGTTTTAGTAGAACTGCGCAAAATGAGATGGCTATCCCTCGTTGACGTCGTCTAACCACCCGTCTTCCAGGTATTCCTACATTGGTAGTTACTAGGTAGAATGACCAACGCAATATAAAAGAAGTTGATTCATACGTTTTACTTCCTGATTGCAGTGTAGGGACGAGCGAAAACAACTGCATCCTAGTCCGGAATGCACTCTCTACCAGTTCATCCATGGACCGAGGACTAGCTGGCACGACTGCACGGCTGTTTTTTGGATAGGTGCGCGGACAAGAGGCATTGTGGTCTGCTTATTTCTGCAAATAGCGGTGCTTAAATTTAGTGGAATGCACAAGAATTTTAGCTGGTCAGTACATTACATGGTTCAGTTCAGCATTCCAGCTGAGAACACAATTATAATTGGTTATTATGGAATGAGAGAACCAAACCCTGGATGGTGGCAACAAGAAAAAACCAGAGTGAACTCCAGGAAATTTAAGCCTGCCGGGAGGCCCTTTGCTCAGAGAAGCCTTGCTTGTTTTTTCCTGATTTGTAAACCTTCTCACAACTTTGTCTTTTGCTGTGAACTAGTATATGTTTGTTATGTTCTATGAATCATTGAGATGTATAAAATTGCTTAACTTATGCTTTTCAAGTTTTTTATGAAGCCGAGTTTAATGTGAGTGTTCCACATGAACGCTGGACTAGCGTGTGAATGTTTGGAATTTACATTGTGGCCTCAGTTAACTGCATGTAACAAGATACATAGTTGCTTATATGTCAGACAGCAGATTGTTGATTGTTAACTGGTCGATAGCCTAGTGTTGAAGCGAGCTGAGCCAATGTGTCGTGTTTTGCACAACTTCTTACAAGTGGGGTAGCACCAACAGTGTTTACAAGTACTTATGTATACGTCAGCACACAGTTCTCGAACGAGTACTCTATTTCATCAAAACACACACTGCTTGTATGATAAACCGTGACAACTTATGTCTTACCATGCCATATTCATGAAAAAACTAGTGAGGACGCATCTGTTTCAGCAACAATTACGATGGTTCTCACATGATTCACGGCCACACAAAAGTAGCAGCAGTTCCCATAGATGGATTCAAACAGAGTACTAGCCCCAAAGGGCTCGATAACAGGCAAGGTTCGGATAATTAGACACAATCCAAACTACTATTAAACACTAGCTGGGGCAACTATCATGCCTCGATCTAATTTGGGATGGACACAAGACGGACCTTGCCATGAACATCATCGACGACGTCCGGCAGCAGCTCAATCCTATGAACCTTCATGAAGGCAACCTTGTGGCCTTGCCACTCATAAACTTGTTTGTGGAGGCATGCCACGTCATCTTCCCGCGTAAGCTTGATAAGAACAGTATGCCTCACAAATGAAGGAGTAGCTTTGAACTGCTTGTGCTTCAGTACACCCTGGACAACACGCCTGACAACAATGAGGCTGGAATACAACTCTTCATTGGTATAAGCGCAAATGGCTTCCAGGATCCAACAGCCTAAAAACTCGGTTTTCCCAGTGCATATATTCAGGTCATCTGCCTCATAGCGAGTGACATGTACAACCACACAATCCTTGTCTGCATCAGGGCTCTAATTGAAACAGAAACAAATTTTGAATTACTTTCCAGTATAAGAAACACAAGTTATTTAAACCACTATGTATAGCATGGCATCAAAGCTAATAAAATTTTGCATTATTCATCACCACATACTTAGATGAAAAACCACAATCGAGATCGGCAAAGAAGAAAATCACCTTGGGCAGCTCAGCGGGGGGGGGGGCACATCCTCGAAGGGGGAAAACTGCTCCTGCAGTTCAACGGGGGTGTAACCTCAAACGGGGCATTGACCATCCAGTATTGGCCGTGAGCATATCTGGGGTCGGCTCGGTGGCTGCCCCCATCTTCTTGGAGCTCTCTGTCTCGTGGGGATCAGCCTCCCGCGTCTGCTCCAATATCGGTAGATCTTTGCCTAGTTCTCCTTGATCCATCATGAAACTGACAAATACTATGAGACCACTAAAAGGAAAACACAATCGCAATGACAATGAAACAAAAAATAGAGTGAGGATCGGTTACTACTTTGCAAAAGTTCTTTTTTTCTCTGAACGAAAATATACCAACATCATGGATCTGCTTACCTTCCGTTCGTTGGGAGAGAAGAACAGTGGCAGATGCGAGTGTTGCCTTTCTTGAAGACGGTGAGGGAGAAGGGGATTCAGCGAAGAGTGAAATGATGGTTGCTTCATCCGTCAAACTGAGACTGCGGGGAGGTGGGGTTTTGTGATACGACGGCTCGTTATTGCCGCGCTACGACCGGGGTGACTCTCCGCCTGCATACTGCCTTCTAATTTGGTGGATGGCATTTGGGCCCGCGCGCTGCATGGCCCGCATGTCGGTGAGCAAAAGTATAACGGCATTCAGTAGAGGGAGACGTTTCGATGACCTAGGAGGAGCCAGAAGCGGTATTGTATCCACTGTACTAGTAGTAATTGTTTTCTGGGTAGCTGTAGAGTGTCTCCACTGTACTAGTAGTAATTGTTTCTTTGGGCCCAACACAAAACAGCCCATCCACCCTAGTAAATAGTAAAATCAATTCAAAAGTCCATATATTTACTGAATGAGAGGCACTACCCACACCGAGCACACCGCCCCCCAAAAAAAACCTGGGTGTTCTTATTCCTCCTCACTCCCACCCACCTCACGTCAGCTCGCTCCACTCGTACCCCCAAATTCCTCACCTCACTCCTACAGAAAACCCTAGCTCCCCTTCTTCCTCACTACTACAGAAAAACCCCAGCTCCCCTTCTTCTTCACCCGCACTACAACTAGGCTCGTCATTCGTTACTCGGCTCAAATCCGTGAGCGCGACGTGACGCCCTCGAGGAAAATGGAGTCGGCTGACCCCAGCGCCAAGAAGATGAGGCTCCCGCCAACGGCGACACCTGTTGTAGATCCCGCACCCGGCAGCGCGTGGAGAAGCAGCGACCCCGCCCCCACCGGATCCCAGGAACCCGTGGAATCTCGGGTGGACCGCATCAGCAATCTCTCGGACGCCATCCTTGGGGAGATCATCTCGCTTCTCCCCATCAAGGATTGCTGCCGCACCCAAGTCCTCTCAATTTGGTGGCGCCCTCTATGGCGCGCCGTGCCCCTTAATCTCGACTGTCGTCACCTATCTCTCTTCAATGATTTTGAAATCCCCAGAGCCATCATCTCCTCCCACCAGGGCTCCGTTCAAAGCCTCTACATCCCGTCATGCTACCTGAGCAAGCATACCATGCCCTGCACGGTGGACGCCTGGCTGAAATCCCCTGAATTCACAGAACTACAGCTGCTTGAGTTCTACTATTCCCCTGGAAATCACCTACTAGATACCGAACGCCATCTACCTGTGCCCTCAGCACTGATGTCCATCTCGCGGTTTTCCTCCTCTCTCCACAACGCCACCTTTGCGCTGTGCGACCTACCAGACAATATGGTACTAAACCTTTGACTCCCATTTCTCAAGAAACTTTCACTTGTGCGGGTTCGTATATCGGAGGCCTCATTGCACAGCATCATCCACTCCAATTGCCCTGCCCTGGAGTGCTTGGTGCTTGTTTTCACAGTTAGAATTGGTTGTCTCCAAATAAAATTGTCGGCGTTCTGGGAACGGGGGTCCCTAGACTTGCCTGCCTGCGGCCCACGGCATGGCTGTGCTAGCAGGCCTGTACGGCCCATCTTCATCAACAAGGCATTCAAGACCCTCGCGAGGGGCCAAGCCTCGCGAGGCGGGCCATGCAAGACCTCCTTAGGAGCGGCCTCGCCGGGCAGGCTCATGAGGGGCGGAGAGATCAAGGCAAGGAGAGCCTCGCAAGGTTCTCGTGACGTGAGCCATGACGATCGAGACCAGGCGGGCGCCAGCGTGCGCAGTGTCCTTGTTTCCCCTTTGGTGCTAAGGAGGCAAGCGCAGGCGCGGAGTACTGAGGCATCAAGCAAAGGTTTCCATATTGGTGCAACGAGACCAAGACCAGCAGGATGGCAAGACGGAGGTCACCATGGAGCCCAAGGCGGCGTCACCACCAGAGCCTTTTGCAGGCGAAGACTACTTTTGTCAGGATAAGCTGTACTAGCTGTCCCCTTTCAAATTGGTCGTTGTTGGCTCCCTTCCCGCTCAATATTTGGGAAGAGGAACAGGGCCTCTATAAATAGGACTAGCCACCACAGTAGGACGGGTCTCGAACTAATTCAGAGGCACCTCGCCTAATCCTTAGCCACACACCGAGCACAAGAACACCTCAACCTCAGGAGGCTGTTCTTCCCCCTGTACTGTTCATCATCAGCCCAAGAGGCAATCCACCACCACCACACTGGAGTAGGGTATTACACCACAAAGGTGGCCCGAACCAGTATAAATCTTGTGTCCCCTGTGTTGTGAATTCGTCTAGTTCGTTCTTGAGATCTTAGCTAGTTAGGACGTGGATCGGTGGGGAGGAAATACTCGCACGCACCCCAGTGTTCGAACCTTGAGGGTTTTCCCGGAACCCGTGATCCGACATTTGGCGCGCCAGGTAGAGGTGCGCCGAAGCTTCCTTCCGTCGCTTTGCGCCCCATTGCTCCGTCGTCTTCATGGCAGACGCTCGCCGCGCTCGTGCTGAGCGTGGGGCTGCCCTCGCCACCCGCGTCGCCCAGACGGCTCCCGTCGGCGGGCCACCTCGTCGTTCCCCGTCGCCTGTCGCCAACGCCGCCACCGGCCCGGCGGGGAACGAGCAGCAAGCGTCCTCGTTGCACCCCTCGGTGCGGCGGAACGACCGCACCGTCACTCCATCGCTGACCCCGGCCGGTTCTTCATCCCATGCATGTCATGCTCCCATGGATGTGCGAGCCGCGCTCCTCATGGCGCATGAGCTCCTGCGCTACCGCCCAGTTGATGACCTCTACGACGACTGGCTCGACCGCATCGCCGAGCTCATCCGCGACGCGGGGGGCTCCCTTGCGCCATCCCTCTCTCTACCTCGCCCTCCACCAGCCACGGGCGACGTGTCTCACGGAGCACCTCCACCACCTCTGCATCAAGACGGTGCCCTGGCGCCATGACGCGCGGCTCCATGACGCGACCCACCGCGTCCAGCGCCCGCGCGTGAAGAGAGAAGCTGTCAAGAAGTTGCTCCGCCGCAAGAAAATGCTCCGCCACTCCTTGCTCCGCCGCGCCAGGACCGTTTGCTGCGGCAAGACCGCGCGCCACCTATAGTGGCTGTGCGCGGACCCCACCAAGACCAAGCTCCACCTCCAAGGCGGGCCCCGGTGACCACGGGCGGCTGCCGCGCCTTCACCCTGAGCTGCGTAGCGTCGCCTGGCCGGGTAAGTTCAAGCCATATCTGCCTCCTTGCTATGACGGCACCCCCGACCCCGCGGAGTTCTTGCAGCTCTACGAGCTGAGCACCGAGGCGGCCAACGGCGACGAGAATGTCATGGGGAACTGGATTCCCATGGCTCTCAAGGATGGCGCCCGCTCCTGGCTCCTGAACCTGCCCCCAGGCTCGATCTCCTCCGGGATGAGATGCGCAACCGTTTCGTTGCCAACTTCCAGGGCACTCGCGACCGCCCGCCGGCCACGGGTGACCTGCACTGCGTCAAGCAACAACCAGGAGAGACCCTCCAGAAGTACATCCAGCGCTTCAACAACGTCCACCTCAAGATCCCCAAGGTGACGGACGAGGCCATAATCTCCGCATTCTCTGACGGCGTCCGCAACGTCAAGATGAAGGAAGAGCTTGCTATCCACGAGGAGTTGTGCACGTCTCTGGAGTTGTTCAACCTGGCGACCAAGTGCGCAAGAGCTGAGGAGGGGCGCCTCTCCCTCCTCGAGCTCCCGGCAGCAGACCCGGAGGAGAAGAAAGCCAAGGCCAAGGACGTGAAGCGCAAGGGAGCCGTCGTGCTCGCGGCGGAACCAGACACCAAGAGCGGCAGAGACCAGCCCGAGTCATCCAAGAGCAGCCGACCGTTCTGCACCTTCCACAACCTGAATACCCACAACACCAGCGACTGTCAAGAGCTCAGAGCCATTCGAGAAGGGCGCTTCGGTCGACGCCCTGAGCGCGGCGACCGGGGCTACGACCGAGGAGGTGGCGGATGCTGGGACGACCGTGGCCCTCGCCAGGAGTGGCGCGACCGGCCTCATGAGGACCGCTGGCAGGATCAGCCTCGCGAGGGCGCCTGGAGGGATCAGCCTCGTGAGGATTGTCCTCAGGGCAACGCCGGTCTCCCTCCGCTGCCGCCACCGCCAAGAAGGAATGACGACCACCATCGAGACGAGGGGGCTGGGGGCTTCCAGGAGCCACGTGCTATCGCCTACATCTTAGGCGGAGCTCAGGCCCCAGCCTCGCAGCGCATCTTCAAACAATTTGCTCGTGAAGTGAATGCAGTCCTCCCCAAGCTCGAGGCCACACGCCCGCTCAGATGGTCCCAGTGCCCCATCATGTTCAATTTGGCGGATCAGCACAAGTGCGCAGCTACCGCTGGTGCCCTCCCGATGCTTTGTTCACCAGTCATCAGCAACGTGCAAGTTACCAAGACCCTCATCGACGGCGGCGCAGGGCTCAACGTCCTGTCTGTCAACACGTTCGACAACCTCCAAGTGCCCTGTGAGCAGCTTCAGCCTACCAAGCCTTTCTCAGGAGTGACCGGCGGTTCCACCACACCGATAGGGCAGATCCGCCTCCCTGACACCTTTGGAGAACGCAAAAACTACCGCACCGAGCTCATCGACTTCGATGTCGCGCACATCCGTCTGCCGTACAATGCCATCCTCGGGTACCCAGCCCAGGCCAAGTTCATGGCGGTGACCCATCACTGCTACAATGTCCTCAAGATGCCGGGAAGCGGGGGAATCATCACAGTCCCGTGCAAAGAAAGAGGCGGTGTGCTCCCTCGAGCATGCCTTCCAAGCTGCAGCAATCGACGACCCCGACAGCAAGGGCGAGCGCCCTCCTGAGGCCAACTCCAAGAAGAAGAAGCAGCTGCACCACGCGGGGTCTCAGGCAAGCGGTGCCTCGTCAGGATCGGCGCCCGCTCCAGGGGCGCCTCCCTCCATCGCATAGGAAGGTGCGCCCGGCGCCCTTCTCGGGCAGGGCTCGGGGGCTCTCTTCTGGAGGGCCTCAGACCTCGCCAACATCACGAGGGAGGCGCTTGGGCACCACTTGGAGGCGTGCTTCACGGCACGTTTCCCTCAGGAGGACACAGGGCAAGGAGCGCCCACTGTTCAGGAGTTCATCACCAAGACCACTCAGGAACTGCAAGACGCAAGGGCCATGCACGGCGGCCGCCGCTCGCCAGGCGCAGCTCCCCATCCAGGCGAGGATGTCGGGCTGCGCGTCTGCATCGATGTCCCAGGGCTCAACAGGGCTGCTTCTTAGGAGCTTTTCTAGCCTTCACGCGTGGGACGCTGCGAGGGCCCACCTCATAGCTACGTTCGCATGCCTTTTGGCCTGCCGAGCGTGGCGACCGCCTATCAGCGCAACTTGCGGAGCATCCTGGCGGATCAGGAGGCCAGGCACCATGCAGTGTTGGCAGAGATGGAGACGGTCCTCAAGGAACCGCCTAGGCCACAGAGTCTCTCGAGGTTCAGGGCCCCGGTGGCTCATGAGGAGCAACTCCTTTGTCACGCACCTTCAGCTGCCCCAACACCCCTTCATCAATAGAACCAGGTGACATTTTCCAAGTTCATTTAGCTGGGAGCGCCCCTCGGGCTGCATCATTCCCAGGCTGCGTGGGTCCGTCCCTGTGGCATGTGTCCCTTTTATGTCTTTAGCTTACCTTGTTGGGGGCGCCCCTCGGGCCGCATCATCCCCAAGCCGCTCGGGCCTGACCCAGTGGATTGTATCTCCCTTGTGTTTACTTAAGCCTACTGCTTTCATGCTTAACCTACCTATGATTATTACCTTCTCGATCGTCACCCACCACGGGGGCTACGCGCGCCGGCACGACGCTGGTGCACGGGTCCGTCCCTGCCACGTCGACCAACCTGAGCGGTCGAGCTCTGGCTCACGGCATGCCCCGCACACGTCACCTCACCAGGCCCTCAGTGCCCTCATTCCCTCGCGGAGCAACCGGCGGCAGGCTGGCAACCATAACGGCACATCGTGTCCCTCCTTGTGCTGGCTTGCAAGAATCTCATGAGGGTAAACATCAAGCGGCACCGCAAGCCCCCACTTCTTCCATGTAATCCGCTTGTGCGTTAAAAGGGGGCTCCTGAGCATTGCGACTCAGGAGCTCTTACTGGCTCTCCAGCCCTCACCCCCTTGCCTTGACCACGGCACGCGACCTGTCATACCAGCGGCGGCTGAGCTCGCTCGAGGGCCGGGACCTGAGGATGTAGAGCACAAAGGAGAGCGTGGAGAAGAGGGGAAGGCTCACATGGGCTCGATCTAGCTTAGCTACGGACGCCTGCGCACAATCCTGGCACATCACGAGGAACCGACCCCGGACCGCCAAGATAAGCCTCGAGCTCAGATCGACTAATCGTTGGAACCTAGGGGTCATGCTCGCCGCAGCCCTATTGCGGCGACGTCGCCTCCCTTTCTTACCTTACCACGGCTGCTTGAGCGCTAAAGGGGACCCCCTGAGCATCGCGCCTCAGGAGCTCTTACTGGACCTCGGGCCGCTCACCTCCTGACCTTGACCACGGCACACGACCTGGAATACCAGCGATGGCTGCAGCTTGCCTGGGGACCGGGACCTGTCAGCGTACAGCAACAAGCCGTCGCGAGGTTGGAAAGGGGAGACCGAGCCTAAACAGGATGCGCGTTCACAGGTTTCCATAATCAAGATGATATCAACAAAAGACATTACAGACCCTTTACACGCCCCCACGGGGTACTTCTTGATTCCTCGCAGGGAACAGAAGACAAGAACTTAGGAGAACTCTATCTACACACCCTCGCGGTCGACGCCATCATCAACAGTGGGCCACGGGGGGCCAGCGGCAACCCCATCCAGATCAGCGACGGCGACGGCCAGACGTTGCGGCCCTGCTCCGGGCACGGCGAGAGCTCGGGGGCACATAGCTGCCGTCGCTCGTCTCCGGAGTCTCGTAGAGCTCGGGAGAACCACTGGACTCCCAGGAGTCGCTGCTGCTGGAGTAGCCGCGAGCAGGGCGCGCCTCATCCTGGCGTTCCCCTCCAGGGCAACACTCCAAGCGGCGTCCCTCTGCGTCGAAGACCTTGAAGAACATCGTGGAGGCGCCGTCGTACTCGAAGTGGATCGCGAGGGCGCCCTCCGCACGGCAAACCCACGCGACCTCGCCTCAGCCGCGGGTCATGAAGATCTTACCGGTGGAGACCGCTTAAACATCTGCTCCGATCGCCGGAGCGTCGCAGTCGGCATGCTGCAACCAGAGCTCGAGGGGTCCCCTCGGCGGCATTACATCAGAGAAGAACCACGGGAAGTGGATCCAGGAGCTTGGGGGCATCGTCGCCCACAGCACAAGCTCGCGTGAGGAGTCCGCGGCATGGACTCCAGGAGCGACGGCGCTCGACGCCGAGGCGCATCGACCTTGGCCGCGGCGCATGCGCCGGCGCTCGTCGCTCCTTCCTCCTGAGCCCCTGGCTTGGGTTTACAGGGGCAGCGGATACCCAGGAGGAGGCCGCTCGCACCAAGGCCTCGTCACCACCTGCATCGCCGCTGCGTCGCGGTGGTGAACCGACCTCTTGTTCGGCGGGAGCAGTGCCGGCACGTCGAGGGGAGTCTTTCCCTTCTCCTCTGCTGAGAACCTTTGGATGGGCGCCATTGCTACTAGCAGTGGAGCAGAGGAAGAAGAAGCAAGTGGAATGGGAAGAAATGGGCGATGGGGGCTCTGCCCCCTCCCACATTCATAGCAGGAGAAGGCCAACCAGCGCCCCCCACGATCACAGGTAATGATGGTTTTCCTTGCATGTCGCATGGACTTGTCAAGTTGGGTAGTTGCCGAGGCAGCGTGGGGAAGCGGAGACGCCCACGTCCAATCAACCGCCACACGTCGACCGAGGCCACAGGCTTTTGGGGCCCGCGGCGCTCCGCACTTGACCTTTGGCTTCGCCTCGAAGCCAAGGCCGAGCGTGCCTTGGGCCCGGGGGCTACTGTCGGCGTTCTGGGAATAGGGGTCCCCAGACTTGCCTGCCTGCGGCCCACGGCGTGGCTGTGCTAGCAGGCCTGTACGGCCCATCTTCATCAACAAGGCATTCAAGACCCTCGCGAGGGGCCAAGCCTCGCGAGCCGGACGACGCAAGACCTCCTCAGGAGCGGCCTCGCCGGGCAGGCTCATGAGGGGTTGAGAGATCAAGGCAAGGTGAGCCTCGCGAGGTTCTCGTGACGTGAGCCATGACGATCGAGACCAGGCAGGCGCCAGCGCGCGCAGTGTCCTTGTTTCCCCTTTGGTGCTAAGGACGCAAGCGCAGGCGCGGAGTACCGAGGCATCAAGCAAAGGTTTCCATATCGGTGCAAGGAGACCAAGACCAGCAGGACGGCAAGACAGAGGTCACCATGGAGCCCAAGGTGGTGTCACCACCAGAGCCTTTTGCAGGCGAAGACTACTTTTGTCAGGATAAGCTGTACTAGCTGTCCCCTTTCAAATTGGCCGTTGTTGGCTCCCTTCCCGCTCAATATTTGGGAAGAGGACCAGGGCCTCTATAAATAGGACTAGCCACCACAGTAGGACGGGTCTCAAACTGATTCAGTGGCACCTCGCCTAATCCTTAGCCACACACCGAGCACAAGAACACCTCAACCTCAGGAGGCTATTCTTCCCCCTGTACTGTTCATCATCAGCCCAAGAGGCAATCCACCACCACCACACTGGAGTAGGGTATTACACCATAACGGTGGCCCGAACCAGTATAAATATTGTGTCCCCTGTGTTGTGAATTCGTCTAGTTCGTTCTTGAGATCTTAGCTAGTTAGGACGTGGATCGGTGGGGAGGAAATCGTCACGCGCACCCTAATGTTCGAACCTTGAGGGTTTTGCCGGAACCCGTGATCCGACAAAAGTCGCCTAACCTTGTAAGAATTGGAATTTCTTTTGACGAAAGGCAGCTCATCATCCAAGATGCCCCTTCACTTCAAAGGTTGATCCTTGATTCTAGTTATTCACTGTTGCAAATAACCGTCCTCTCTGCGCCTAAACTGGAGACCTAGGGTGTAATACATGATCTATGTGCTCATTTCAATATGGTGTTTGGCTCCACAGTTCTTCAGGTACTTTATATTATCATCTACACTTGTAACCATAAGCTGCATTTTAAATTTCTACGCATAAGTTATATGTCATCTTGGAGTACACATTTTGTACTAATATTATGTTCTATGCTCAATGAAGAGTTTCTCCATGGATGGCCTATCAATGGTGCTGGATTCTATCAAGATCTTATATATCCAAATGAATAGTTTTGATCTGAACAAGATTATTGGCTTGCTGCAATGCTTTCCATGTCTGGAGAAGTTGTATATAAAGGTGATAATTTCACGCACATTGGAAGCCCGCATATAGTATAGTAGAATTAACCGTTCAGCTGTTGCTCTTTTGACATTCTTTTTTTAGACCTTAAATGTTTTCAATCTTCATGTCTATTTAGGCAACAGGACGGGGTAAGAAAGTTATAACCAATCGGTGGATTCGTAAGCATCAGGATTTTCTCACTTCTCATGAGATTCGACTGAAGACAATAACGCTAGAACGATATGTAGCCAACCGTGCAAACACTAGATTTGTCACATTCTTCCTGCTGAATGCGAGGTTACTATTGTCCATCAGGCTTAAGTTTATCAGCAGCATGGTTTTGACGGATGGGTATGTGCAAGAGCAAAAAAGGAGTTTTAGGTGGGCAAAAGAGCTTCTGAGCGTGCCGGGCTTCTATTTAAAACATATTGTGGTCATAATCCAGTAAATTTTACGACCCAGGATGTTCATTCTATGGACCTGACCGATCCATTTGACTGTGACTGCCGAAAACAGTGCTGGAGTTAGATGTTGTTTCCCTTTTCAACCTGGGTTTTTTTGTAAGCCTGATGAACAATTAACCCTCGTGCTTTTGTACAGTTTGTAAGCTGGAGTTAGATGTTCTTCCCCTTTTCAACTCGGCTGTGACTGTCATATCTTCTTTGAAGCAAGGCAAATGGCTTGCCAGTTGTTTAATTTAGAGTGAAATATTGTAACAACTAACAAATCCCAACCAAGGGAAATAACATCACTCTCGCTGGCTGCTTGAGCTCACTGTGCATTATAGAAGCCAAGTGATTAGCCCCCACCAGCACCCACAAACTTATTTCAAACTAGCACATCAAATGGGCTAGAAATTTCCATAGGAAAGGCTGCATGACCATGACAGATTTGGATTCTGACATTTGGGACCTGCGAGGAAATAGCCTATCCAAGGTGGTGTCGACTTACTAGCCAGTCAACAAACGATTCTGCCTACCAGCCGTTGGATTGACATCCAACATCTGTCGTGTATCTTCTATCTCTTGTATTCTTCTTCCTCCAGCCAATCAAACCAAACCACCCTGTCGGCTCCGCCTGCTCCCGCCTCCCATGGCTGGCTGCGCCTCTGCCGCCCTACCGTACGTACCCTCCAACGTTGGCCGGTCCCTCCCTCTATTCCTCCACACGTCCTGTTATTCTCCGGCGACATCAGCCCCAACACGCACCCGCACCCGAACCAGTCAACCCTCGTACTCCCCTCCGCCTGCGACTGGACCGACGCATCTTCCACGACTCCTGTTCATTCCGTCCGAGGTCTCGCCGTCGTCCTCCGCCTTGCGGCCTTGGTTCGCACGCCGTGCGCGGTGCGCCCCTCTTGCGTTGTCAACGTCATCAACAACCGAGAGGAACAAGGAGATGACTGTACGTGGAGAGGATGACAGTAGGGACCCACCAGCGTCATGGTAGTACACAAGCAAGTGCCTCTATATTACAAGCCCAAAAATATGGTTCCTCCTAATGGTTGGACATCTGGGGCTCACGCCATTGTCAACGTAGTCAATAAACGAGAGAATTACACTATGAGCGGCTAACACCAGGGACCCAACAGGTCATGCAGTTTATTTTTTTTAGGAACAAGCAGTTGTTATTTATACTAGTTTTAGCGACGGATCAAGGTAACAACGGGGCTGTGCGGGGGCTGTGGCCCGTCTAGCCAGGGTTTTATTTATGTTTACCACATCATGAGCCCAGTTGTGTTTTTTTTCTTGCTGAAAATGGCTAGCACAGTTCTATTTTTTAAAAGAAATACCCAAACGAGGCCTACTTGCTTTATCAGTCCTGCTGGGCTGCATCTTTCAAGACGAGGAGAGTTTCATTCGGTTTGCCCAGAAATTGGCTGTACATTTTTAAAACACATCAAACCGGGAATTAGTTTCAATTTTTTTCATTACAAGATTGTAAATTCCATTGATTTTTATGCGTGGACAATTATTTGGATTTTATATTTATATAAATTATCTTTCAAAATAGTTTGAATGTGAATCGATATTTTGGGATTAAAAACAGTTGACTGCACCGAAATATGCAAAATTTCGTATACTTTTTAACCGTGGCCACAATATGGGGTGTAATGCTAACAAAAAGAAGATGGGCTCCAAAAAAATTCTTAAGAATTAGCAAATGGGCTGTATATTATTAAAATAATGCACACGAGAGCAGTGACTGTTGTATGTCCATCCAACGGTTGTCGTGCTTCTTCAATCTCTACTCTTCCTGCTCCAGCCGCTCAAACAAGCGCCGGTGGGACTGCCTGCTCCCTCCTCCCGCGGCCGGCTATGCTGCCGCGCAGGCCTCACCGCCCCACCATACTCCCATCGCTGGCCTAGCCATCCCTCTACTCACCCACACCTGCTGTTATTCTCCGGGGATGGCAGACGAACCAGTAAACCCTCGTACTCCTCCGCGTGGGAAACAACTGCCAAGTCTTCCCTGGCTCCGTGTCGTTCCCTTCCTAGGCCTCGTTGTTGTCCACGCCCTGGTGCTCTCGGCGCGGCCTGGTCAACGTGGTCAATGACCGACATGCATCTGAAGTGGACTGTACGTGGAGAGGCTGACAGCTAGGTCCACGGCCGCACGCAAGGAAATGCCTCCTTATTACGCGCAAAATAATGATTCCTCCACCTAACATATGGGACCCACCGAAAGGGACTCTGTATTTCGTGAAAAAAACATTACCGCCGCTGCCAGCTCGGACCCACCAGCTATATCTTCGCACGCAAGGAAGTGTCTCCTTATTACGCACAAAAAAATGAATACTCCCCCTGCTAGCTGGAACCCAGTATAGTGGCAGGCTGACTTGTGGGCCTACTAAGTTGACGGGGATGGAGGGCTTTGTCAACTTAGTCAATACGCACGATTCTAGCTCCAGTGATCGTACGATGTCCATCCAACGGCCGTAGTGCTTCCTCAACCTCTGGTCTTCTTGCTCCAGCCGCCCAAACCAACGCCGGTCGTGCCTCGTGCTCCTGCCTCCCGTGGCCGGCTGCGATGCCGTGGAGGCCTCACCGCCCCCTACTACTCCTACCGCTGCCAAGGCCATCCCTCTACTCACCCACACCCCTTGTTATTCTGCGGCGACGGTAGCCTCACACCGCAGCGAACCAGTGAACCCTCATACTCTACACGTGGGCATCCACTGACGCGTCTTCCCCTGCTCCGCGTCGTCCCCTTCCTAGGCCTCGCCGTTGTCCACCGCCCTGGTGCTCTTGGTGCGGCGTGGTCAACGTGGTCAAGGAACGACTTCCATCGAACGTGGACTGTACGTGGAGAGGCTGGCAGCTGGGTCCACGGCCACAGCAAGGAAGTGCCTCCTTATTACGTGGAAAATAATGATTCCTCCACCTGACAGCAGGGACCCACCGGACGGGCAACCCTATTTCGTGAAAAAATGTTTCCCCCTGACTGCTGGGGAAGTGCGTCCGGGCAAAAAAATGATTGGAAGTGCCGGACAGTCGGGACCCACCTGGTCGAAGCGTACGTAGTGTTGTCATTCTGGTCGTGAACGTTTACATACATACTGGTTGATCTAGAGGCGCGCACGTAGCATGTACACATATGTACAGCGGCCAGTGTGCAAGCAAAAAAATACGGCCACTTACGTACATACGGGCGGGGTCTCGAACGCCTACTCGCGCATACGTACGGCCAGGGCTCATGTACATGGCTGGGTCGGAACGGAGAAACTGCGTTGTCGTCGTGTTCATGGGGAGGCAACAGAATGCGTCGTGTTCATCGGGAGGCAACGGAACGCGTGGGAGCCAACCGGCTTGGACGGAACAGCCGATGGAAACGAGGCCTGGCGTACCGCAGAACGGAGGAAATGGCCTTGTGTTCGACCGGCCATGTTCGAAACGGGATCCTATTCATCGGGAGGGGTCTGGCATACTGCAAAACGGAGGAAACGGACCTCCTACAGTCGAAACGGGGGTCCTGTTGATCGGGAGGGGTGTGGCGTACCGCAAAACGGAGGAAATGGACTTATGTTGGAGCACTACAGTCGAAACTGGGGTCCTGTTCATCGGGAGGGGTGTGGCATACCGCAATACGGGACTCCACGGGATACTGTTCATCTCCACCATCGACCCCCTCCAGCCTCCACGGGCTACTGTTCATCCACCGTCGACCTCCTCCAGCCTCCACCTGCGACTGTTCATCCACGGGCTCCTGTTCATCCAGCCTCCACCGCGCGCTACTCCACCAGCTACTGCTCAACCAGCCCTCTCCACGGGCTCCTGTTCACCCTCCACGGGCTACTGTCCATCCAGCCCTCCACCGTCTACTGTTCATCCAGCCCTCCACGGGGTGGTCCTGTTCATCCAGCCCTCCACGGGGTCCTGTTCATCCAGCCCCAACCGGCTCGATCGATCGGGGTCCTGTTCATCTAGAGGCAACACCACGGGGTCCTGTTCATCCACCCCCACAGGGAACTGTTCATCCAACCCCCCCAGCAACGCTCACTGTTCATCCAGAGGCGGCATCGATCGGCTTCAGTTAGCAGCAGTAGCGAAGGAGTCGCTCGATCGGGTTCAGTTAACAACCATCGATCGATCGCTCGGGTTCAGTAACGCGTAGCCTGCAGTGCAATCGCTCGGGTTCAGTTAGAGCCCAACGCCTCGGTCGGGTTCAGTTAGAGCCCAACGCCTCACACCCACGCGCGTGCATGTACGAGAGAAACGTGCATCACTCGGCCCCGACCACCCACCGTAACCGGGAACACCCCGGTATTTTCCTCGCCCTCGCTTCTACCATGGTTTTTTCCGTCATGGACGGCCCAAAGAATGTCATGCAGCTGCGTCTCCGGCCTGCCCAGGACGAAAAGCCCATTTTCTGTCATGATTTTTTGTCATAGAAGTAGGAGCCCACCACGTCTATGATGATACCGGGGTTTTTCACAATTATCGTCATAGAAGTGTCATAAGTATGATAGAAAAAATATTTGTTCGACCCAAAATGTCACGGATGTGTCTTTTTTTGTAGTGGAAAGTGGGCCGAACCCCCCTTTTTCCTTCTCCGATTCGACCTCCTGCCTAAGGGGGGACACGCCACTCCTTGTGGGCTGGTGTGTTCCCCTCTTATGGACCATATGGCCCATATCTTCCTCCTGGGGTTCTGGTAACCCCCCCCCCCGGTACTCCGATACACTCCGGAACACTTCCAGTGTCCGAATACTATCATCCTATATATCAATCAATACCTCTCGACCATTTCGAGACTCCTCGTCATGTCCGCGATCTTATCTGGGACTCCGAACAACATTCGGTCACCAAATCACATAAATCATATAATACTAAATCGTCATCGAACATCAAGCGTGCGGACCCTACGAGTTTGAGAACTATGTAGACATGACCAAGACACCTCTCCGGTCAATAACCAATAGCGGAACCTAGATTCTCATATTGGCTCCTACATATTCTATGAAGATCTTTATCGGTCGAACCGTTATGACAACATACGTTGTTCCCTTTGTCCATCGGTATGTTACTTGCCCGAGATTCGATCGTCGGTATCCACATACCTAGTTCAATATCATTACCGGCAAGTCACTTTGCTTGCAAGGCTTCTTATGATGTGCATTACCGAGAGGGCCCAGAGATACCTCTCCAATACTCGGAGTGACAAATCCTAATCTCGATCTATGCCAACCCAACAAACACCTTCGGAGATACCTGTAGAGCATCTTTATAATCACCCAGTTACGTTATGACATTTGATAGCACACAAGGTATTCCTCCGGTATCCGGGAGTTGCATAATCTCATAATCAAAGGAATATGTATTTGACATGAAGAAAGCAATAGCAATAAAACTGAACGATCAATATGCTAAGCTAAAGGATGGGTCTTGTCCATCACATCATTCTCCTAATGATGTGATCATGTTCATCAAATGACAACACATGTCTATGGTTAGGAAACTTAACCATCTTTGATTAACGAGCTAGTCTAGTAGAGGCTTACTAGGGACATGGTGTTTTGTCTATGTATCCACACATCTATCAAGTTTCTGGTTAATACAATTCTAGCATGAATAATAAACATTTATCATGATATAAGGAAATATAAAATAACAACTTTATTATTGCCTCTAGGGCATATTTACTTCAGCCTCCCACTTGCACTAGAGTCAATAATCTAGATTACATTATAATGATTCTAACACCCATGGAGTCTTGGTGCTGATCATGTTTTGCTCGTGGAAGAGGCTTAGTCAATGGGTCTGCCACATTCAGATCCGTATGTATTTCGCAAATTTATATGTCTACAATGCTCTGCATGGAGCTACTCTAGCTAATTGCTCCCACGTTCAATACATATCTAGATTGAGACTTAGAGTCATCTAGATCAGTGTCAAAGCTTGCATCGACGAAACTCTTTACGACGAACTCTTTATCACCTCCATAACCGAGAAACATTTCCTTAGTCCTCTTTAAGGTAATTAAGGATAATTTTGACCGTTGTCCAGTGATCTAGTCCTGGATCACTATTGTACCCCCTTGCCAAACTCATGGGAAGGTACACAACAGGTTTGGTACACATTATGGCATACTTTATAGAACCTATGGCCGAGGCATAGGGAATGACTTTCATTCTCTCTTTATCTTCTGCCATGGTCGGGTTTTGAGTCTTTACTCAACTTCACACCTTACAATACAGGCAAGAACTCCTTCTTTGACTGGTCCATTTTGAACTCCTTCAAAATCTTTCAATGTATGTACCCATTGAAAGTCTTATCAAGCATCTTGATCTATCTCTATAGATCTTGATGCCCAATGTGTAAGTAGCTTCACCGAGGTCTTTCATTCAAAAATTCTTATTCAAATATCCTTTTATGCTATCCAGAAATTCTATATCATTTCCAATCAACAATATGTCATCCACATATAATAACAGAAATGCTACAGAGCTCCCACTCACTTTCTTGTAAATATAGGTTCACCATAATCTGTATAAAACCATATGCTTTGATCACCTAATCAAAGCGTATATTCCAACTCCGAGATGCTTGCACCAGTCCATAGATGGATCGCTGGAGTTTTGCACACTTTGTTAGCACCTTTAGGATCGACAAAACCTTTTGGTTGCATCATATACAACTCTTATTTAAGAAATCCATTAAGGAATGCAGTTTTGACATCCATTTGCTGGATTTCATAAAATGCGGCAATTGCTAACATGATTCGGATAGACTTAAGCATCACTACGAGTGAGAAAATCTCATCATAGTCAACACCTTGAACTTGTCGAAAACCTTTTGCGACAAGTCAAGCTTTGTAGATAGTAACACTACCATCAGTGTCTGTCTTCCTCTTGAAGATCCATTTATTCTCAATGGCTTGCCGATCATTGGGCAAGTCCACCAAAGTCCACACTTTGTTCTTATACATGGATCCTATCTCAGATTTCATGGCCATCTGTCGTAATCTGGGCTCATCATAGCTTCTTCATAGTTCGTAGGTTCGCCATGGTCTAATAACATGACTTCCAGGACAGGATTACCGTACCACTCTGGTGCGGAACATGCTCTGTTCGACCTATGAGGTCTAGTAGTAACTTGATCTGAAGTGTCATGATCATCATATCATTAGCTTCCTCTCTAGTTGGTGTAGGCATCACACGAACGGATTTCACTGATGTGCTACTTTCCAATTCGAGAGAAGGTACAATTACCTCATCAAGTTCTACTTTCCTCCCACACACTTCTTTCGAGAGAAACTCCTTCTCTAGAAAGGTTCCATTCTCGGCAACAAAGATCTTGCCTTCGGATCTGTGGTAGAAGGTGTACCCAATTGTTTCCTTAGGGTATCCTATGAAGATGCACTTCTCCGATTTGGGTTCGAGCTTATTATGCTTAAGCCTTTTGACATAAGTGTCGCAACCCCAAACTTTAAGAAACGACAGCTTAGGTTTCTTGCCAAAGCACAGTTCGTACGGTGTCATCTCAACGGATTTAGAAGGTGCCCTATTTAACGTGAATGCAGCTGTCTCTAATGCATAACCCCAAAACAATAGTGGTAAATTGGTAAGAGACATCATAGATCGCACCATATCTAATAGAGTACGGTTACGACGTTCAGACACACCATTATGCTGTGGTGTTCCAGGTGGTGTGAGTTGTGAAACTATTCCACATTTTTTTAAATGAAGGCGAAACTCGTAACTCAAATATTCACCTCCTCGATCAGATCGTAGAAACTTTATTTTCTTGTTACGATGATTCTCCACTTCACTATGAAATTCCTTGAACTTTTCAAATGTTTCAGACTTGTGTTTCATTAAGTAGATATACCCATATCTGCTCAAATCATCTGTGAAGGTCAAAAAATAACGATACCTGCCGCGTGCCTCAACACTCATCGGACCGCATACATCGGTATGTATTATTTCCAATAAGTCATTGGCTTGCTCCATTGTTCCGGAGAACGGAGTTTTATTCATCTTGCCCATGAGGCATGGTTCGCAAGTATCAAATGATTCATAATCAAGTGATTCCAAAAATCCATCCGTATGGAGTTTCTTCATGCGCTTTACACCAATATGACCTAAACGGCAGTGCCACAAATATGTTGCACTATCATTATCAACTTTGCATCTTTTGGCATCAATATTATGAATATGTGTATCACTATGATCGAGATTCAATAAACCATTTACATTGGGTGTATGACCATAGAAGGTTTTATTCATGTAAATAGGACAACAATTATTCTCTCACTTAAATGAATAACCGTATCGCAATAAACATGATCCAATCATATTCATGCTCAATGAAAACACCAAATAACATTTATTTAGGTCCAACACTAATCTTGAAGGTAGAGGGAGTGTGCGATGGAGATCTTATCAACCTTGGAATCACTTCCAACACACATCGTCACCTCGCCCTTAACTAGTCTCTGTTCATTTTGCAACTCCTGTTTTGAGTTACTAATCTTAGCAACTAAGCCGGTATCAAATACCCTGGGGTTACTATGAACACTAGTAAAATACACATCAATAACATGATATCAAATATACCTTTGTTCACTTTGCCATCCTTCTTATCCGCCAAGTATTTGGGGTAGTTCCGCTTCCAGTGACCACTCCCTTTGCAGTAGAAGCACTCAGTTTCAGGCTTTGGTCTAGCTTTGGGCTTCTTCACGGGAGTGGCAACTTGCTTGTAATTCTTCTTGAAGTTCCCTTTCTTATCCTTTGCCCTTTTTCTTGAAACTAGTGGTCTTGTTAACCATCAACACTTGATTCTCTTTCTTTATTTCTACCTTCGCCGATTTCAGCATCGCGAAGAGCTCGGGAATCTTTTCCGTTATCCCTTGCACATTATAGTTCATCACGAAGTTCTAGTAGCTTGGTAATAGTGACTAGAGAACTCCCACTTGATTCAAGTGATTTTAGTACCCCAGACATTCTGAGCACATGCTCACTGGTTGAGCTATTCTCCTCCATCTTGTAGGAAAAGTACTTGTCAGAGGTCTCATCCCTCTAGACACGGGCATGAGTCCGAAATACTAGTTTCGGCTCTTGGAACATCTCATATGCTCCATGGCGTTCAAAACATCTTTGAAGTCCCGATTCTAAGCCGTAAAGCATGGCACACTAAACTATCAAGTAGTCATCATATCGAGCTTGCAAAACGTTCATAATGCCTGTATCTGCTCCTGCAACATGGTTTGTCACCTAGCGGTGCATCAAGGACATAATTATTCTATGCAGCAATGAAGATAATCCTCAGATCACGGACCCAGTCCGTATCATTGCTACTATCACCTTTCAACTTAGTTTTCTCTAGGAACATATCAAAAAATGAGGGAGCTAAATCGCGAGCTATTGATGTACAACATAGATATGCAAATACTATCAGGACTAAGTTCATGATAAATTAAGTTCAATTAATCAAATTACTTAAGAACTATGATACGTCTCCAACGTATCTATAATTTATGAAGTATTCATGCCATGTTTACAATAGTTTTATATGATTTTGGTATGATTTGATTAGAACTAACCCGGCGCTGTTTTCAGCAGAACTGCCGTGGTGTTGTTTTTGTGTAGAAATAAAAGTTCTCGGAATGCGCTGAAAATCAACGGAGATTTTTTCTGGAAAATATAAAAAATACTGGAACGAAGAGTTACCGGAGGGGAGTCCCGTGGGCCCCACGAGGGTGGAGGGCGCGCCC
>NC_057808.1:301330004-301331171 GCF_018294505.1 Triticum aestivum | reverse complement strand
AACAAGTCAGGGCGCCCCACAGGGAGTCCACGAGGCAAGGGGCGCGCCCCAGGGGGGTGGGCGCGCCCTCCACTCCTCGTGGGGCGCCCTGACTTGTTCTCGACGCCATCTTCTCCTATAAATGCAGAAACCTCCATAAATTAACCAGGGCCGGTCCTGAGATTTTAGGGGCCCGGGGCGAAACTACAGTCCGGGGCCCTTCGGGGCCCTTAGTATAATTGTCTAACTAGTAATCATTATACGTAGATATAATTGTATCAAAGAAAACAGTTAAGTAAATTCAAAATCAGTTTGCATATCACATAATGTATTACATATTACCTTCAAAAATTTCTTCCAACATTCTGAGACGCAAAATCGGTAATGATTGTATCAATATCAATTTCCTCAAGCAATTTTTTCTCAATGCATCAAGTTGCCAAGCCATTTAACATCTCGTGCGACATTGTAGATCTCAGGTAGTTCTTCAATAATTTCAACTTTCTGAAACTGAAAGGAATAATTACCTTGCTGAAATTGAAAGAAACAATTAGCTTTTACAATTAGCACAAAGCTAATTAAAACATTAGATTAATTATAGAAGATTTTCATCTAATATTATCATGACAAAGCTGATTCCCGAATCAACTGGTCAATAGGGAATTGTTGGCTGGGCGATCACTTCACTGAGGATTTAGCAGACATAGCCAGATTAGATTACAGAGATAAGGTACTATATTATGCCCTAGCAAATTTTGGGAATCAGCAATTCAGCGTAGGGCGCAAGGACGAGGGCAGATGACAGAGCCGCATAGGGCGCAAGGAGAGACGTACCTGCTGTCTGCTGCTGTCAGCGGCAGTCGTCGTCTCGTTCGTGAGAGGCCGCAGAGACGCGGAGTTGAAGACGGCGATTAGACGAACAGCGGCCAGCGGAAGAACGACCGAACGATCCGAAGGAAAAGGAAACCGTGAATCTAGCGATTGCTTTCCAATGCACGTCATGTGCCTGTACGAAGTGGAAACATGGGCCAGGCCCACATCTCTCATTTTCTTTCATGTACGCTGAGGGCCTGAGGCGTCGTCGCTGAGTTTGCCTTCTCTTTTTTTCCCTCGAAGTATACCTACGTTACTACGTACAGATACCTGGGAGGGGCCCCTGACATTTGGGGGCCCGGGGCGGCCGCCCCG
>NC_057808.1:301300709-301329841 GCF_018294505.1 Triticum aestivum | reverse complement strand
TAGATCGGAAGTTCCACTGCCGCAAGCTTCTGTAGCCACGAGAAATCAATCTAGGCCCTCTCCGGCACCCTGCCGGAGGGGGCCATCATCACCGGAGGCCATGGAGGAGGATCCGGAGGGGCCATCATCGCCATGAAGGCCACGGACCAGAGGGAGAACCTCTCCCCATCTAGGGGGAGGCCATGGAGGAGGAAGCACAAGGGGGAGAACCTCTCATCCTCTCTCTCGATGGCGCCGGAGTGCCATCGGGAGGGGAATCGTCGCCGCGGTGATCGTCTTCATCAACATCACCATCCTCATCTATTTTACGCGGTCCACTCTCCCGCACCCCGCTGTAATCCCTACTTGAACATGGTGCTTTATGCCACAGATTATGATCCAATGATGTGTTGCCATCTTATGATGTTTTGAGTACATATCCTTTGTCTTTGGGTTGATTGATGATCTAGATTGGTACGAGTTGTAGGTTTTATTTTGGTGCTGTCCTATTGTGCCCTCCGTGTCGCGCAAGCGTGAGGGATTCCCGCTGTAGGGTGTTGCAATACGTTTATGATTCGCTTATAGTGGGTTGCTTGAGTGACAGAAGCATAAACCCGAGTAAGGGGGTTGTTGCATATGGGATAAAGGGGATTTGATGCTTTAATGCTATGGTTGGGTTTTACCTTAATGATCTTTAGTAGTTGGGGATGCTTGCTAGAGTTCCAATCATAAGTGCATATGATCCAAGAAGAGAAAGTATGTTAGCTTATGCCTCTCCCTCATATGAAATTGCAATGACGACTACCGGTCTTGTTAACAATTGCCTAGGACAATTCCGCACACCGATCCATCATTATTCCACACTTGCTATTTATAATATTTAGTAATATATTCTAACTTTATGATAACAGCACCTACTTTTATATTTTAGCTCCCTGATACCATGCAAAGTTATCCTCTTCATACCCACAATGTAGTTTTATTTCTCGTTTCTAGTTGGAAGCAAACGTTCGGTGTACGTAGAGTCGTATCAGTGGTGGATAGGACTTGAGAGAATATTGATCTTATGAAAGTGCAACTATCCCTGGGTGGTTTTGGTAATTCCTAACAACATATAGCTCATTGAGCTAATGCTATTTCAAGATAAATATTTCAGGAAAGCTCAATGATTGGCATGGCATGAATTAAGAAAGTGGACCCCTCAAAATGCTAAGGACAAAAGGATTGGCTCAAGCTCAAAGCACAAGACTCTACATTTCGTTTTTAGTGATCCAAGATCACATTGAGTCCATAGGAAAAGCCAATACTATTAAGAGGGGGTGAGGTGTTGCTTAATGAGGTTCTTGCTCAAAATGCTTAGTGATATGCTCCAAAAGCCTCAACTACTTTCTCATATCCAAATATGTCCCAAACCAAAAGTCAAACTTGGCCCCACCAATTTGATCTATCCGGCGCCACCGAGTTCACTTGACATAGCCACTGCCACAAACCCTAGTCTTTTCGGTCTCACCGATAGGGATCTCGGTCTCACCGAGATGGGATTGTAATCTCTCTATTTCCCTTCGTAACGTTTCGGTCAAACCGAGATGTGCGATCAGTCCCATCGAGATTGCAATGCAAACTCTCTGTTTCCCTTTCGTAACGTTTCGGTCCAACCGAGATGAGCGAATCGGTCCTACCGAGTTGGCCTGACCAACTCTCTGTTTGTCTATTACCAAAATCGGTCCCACCGAGTTTGTGTAATCGGTCTCACCGAGATTACGTTATGCCCTAACCCTAATGACATCGGTCCCACCGAGTTGACAAGTCGGTCCCACCGAAAACCCTAACGGTCACATTATGAACCAAATCGGTCCGACCGAGTTCTCTGAATCGGTCCCACCGAGTTTGGTAAATTGTGTGTAACGGTTAGATTTTGTGTGGAGGCTATATATACCCCTCCACCCACTCTTCATTCGTCAAGATATTCCATCCCAACCACATAAATCTTGATCTCTAGCCTTCCCCAAGTTGCTTTCCACTCAAATCATCTTTCCACCAAATCCTATCCTATGAGAGAGAGTTGAGTGTTGGGGAGACTATCATTTGAAGCACAAGAGCAAGGAGTTCATCATCAACACACCATCTATTACCTCTTGGAGAGTGGTGTCTCCTAGATTGGTTAGGTGTCACTTGGGAGCCTCCGTCAAGATTGTGGAGTTGAACCAAGGAGTTTGTAAGGGCAACGAGATCGCCTACTTCATGAAGATCTACCCGAGTGAGGCAAGTCCTTCGTGGGCGACGGCCATGGTGGGATAGACAAGGTTGCTTCTTCGTGGACCCCTTCGTGGGTGGAGCCCTCCGTGGACTCGCGCAACTATTACCCTTCATGGGTTGAAGTCTCCATCAACGTGGATGTACGATAGCACCACCTATCGAAACCACGGATAAAAAACCTCCGTGTCAACTTTGCGTTTGCTCCCTCAAACTCCTCCCTTTACCTTCGTGTCCAATTGTTTTATATTCCGCTGCTATACTCTTAGAATTGCATGTGTAGGTTGATTGCTTGACTTGTGCTAAGTTGGTAAAATCTGCCAAGAATTAAAATTGGGAAAAGGCTAGATTTTTATTTGGTCAACTAGTCTAATCACCCCCCCTCTAGACATACTTTCGATCCTACAAGTGGTATCAGAGCTTTGGTCTCCATTGGCTTTGATTTCCATAGCTTTTGGTGGTCATAGCCTTGGTTTCACAACCTAGGAGAGTATGGCGTCTAGCGAGGGAAATTACCACCGTAGAGGTCCTTACTTTGATGGTACTAATTTTGCTAGTTGGAAGCATAAGATGAAAATTCATATTCTTGGACATAACCCCGCCGTTTGGGCTATTGTGTGTATTGGCTTGCAAGGTGAATTCTTCGATGGGAGAGAACCAAACCGTGAAGCTACCGCGGAAGAGTTGAAGATGCTGCAATACAATGGTCAAGCTTGTGATATTCTCTTCAACGGATTGTGCCCCGAAGAATTCAACAAAACCAGCCGTCTTGAGAATGCAAAGGAAATTTGGGATACTTTGATTGATATGCACGAAGTTACCGACTCCGTCAAGGAATCCAAATTGGATGTGCTTCAAAGTCAACTTGACAAGTTCAAAATTAAGGATGGTGAAGGTCTCGCTGAAATGTACTCTAGGCTTGCTCTCATCACAAATGAGATTGCCGGCTTAGGAAGTGAAGAGATGACCGATCGATTCATCATCAAGAAGATCCTAAGAGCCTTGGATGGAAAATATGATACCGTGTGCACATTGATCCAAATGATGGACAACTACAAAGATCTCAAGCCAACAGAAGTCATTGGAAGAATTGTTGCTCATGAGATGTCACTCAAGGATAAGGAAGAGCTCCACAACAGGTCAAGTGGTGCTTACAAAGCCTCATGTGAAGCTCCCACATCATCAAGTGAGAAACAAACCTTCAATGAAGAATTGAGCCTAATGGTGAAGAACTTCAACAAGTTCTACAAGAGTAGAAGCAAGGAAAGAAGTTCCAAGTCAAGGTCCTACAATGACAAAAGATCTTCTAGTCGTGAGCGTAATTGCTACAATTGTGGAAGACCCGGACACTATTCCAATGAGTGTACGGCTCCCTACAAAAGAAGAGAAGATTCTCCCAAGAGAAGAAATAGGGGAGAAGAATCACCACCAAGAGAGAGGAGGAGTAGAGATGATCGTTATGAACGAGGACCCTCTTGGAGAAGCAAGGATTCGGAGAGAAAGGACAAGTCATCTAGGAGCCACACAAAAAGAAGACATCAAGCTCATGTTGGTGAATGGGTATCCGGCTCCGACTCCGACCATCACTCTGAAAGAAGTTATCACTCCGACTCCGAATATACTCAAGATGAAGGTGTTGCCGGTCTAGCACTTGTCTCAACCAACTCCTACGAGATATTTGACTCACCAAATGAAGGAATCGGGAGATGTTTCATGGCCAAAGGTCCAAAGGTAACACACCCCGAGTATGTTCATTTCAATAGTGGTGAAGGTGATTTGCTAGGATATGATGATTTACTTGTTGACAACTCTAGTTATGATAACTTTGATGTACTTGCTAATGATCATGCTAATCAAGATAAAACGAATGATGATGATAAGAAAAAGATTGAGCGTCTAACTAAAGAACTAAACACTCTTAAGTTAGCTCATGAAACTACCTTGGAAGATCATCGAGAACTTTTAAAGACTCATGAGAAGCTACGCTTTGAAAAGCTCAACCTTGAGCAAGAGCATGAGTTCTTAAAAGCAATCAATGATGATCTTCGCAAGAAAAGTTCTTCTTACATTGCCAAGCGTTTACTCTTGTCTACTTACATGCCACAAGTCAAATCTAAGAACAAGAAAGATTCTTCCTCTAGTAGTAACAACAATCATGCTAAATCCAATGTTGTTGCTTCTAGTAGTTCTCTTGATTCCACTAATGATTCTCTTAGCCAAGTTACACTTGAGCAAGAAAATAGCTTATTGAAGGCAATTATAGAGAAAGGTGTTTACAAGAGTCTTGCCGGAAGTAAGCAATTTGAGGAAATTGTACGCAAGCAAGGAAGACATCGGAAGAATCAAGGTGTTGGTTTTGAACGAAAGTTCAATGCCAATGGAGTTGAGTGGGAAGAAAATCAATACCCCAAGACAACGTTTTTTCCTCAACAAGAGAAGTATGATCCTACTTCTTTCCAAGAAACACAAGCTCAAGATGATCTTCCACCACAAGACCACAAGCAAAAAGGCAAGGACAAGCGTCAAGAGGAGATTGATGCATTTGAAGAAGCTCCTAAGGCCTTGGTCAAGTGGGTTCCCAAGACTACATCAAGTTCTACTTCATCAAGTACGACTACAACTCCAAGGATTCCCATCAAGATGGTGTGGATCCCGAAGAAGAAGAACTAGAGAGTTCTTGAGGATGACTTCGCCAACTTACTTCACTCTCATCATTTTGGCAATGACAAGTGCAAACAACTTCCATATCTTGCACTAGTTCAAGGAGTCACAAACCCTCTTGTTCGTAAGACAAGGGACAAGGTAACCTAATGCATTCATGGACATCATCTTGTGTGAACATCACTCTATGTCTATGGATATCCTTGCTTGTTCCTTGTGGGACTAACCCGTGTAGGTATTAAAAGTGCAACTCACTCCAAAGGATTGCTCCGAATGATCTACATCAACATTGAGCACCAACATCTTCAACACCTACATGAAGTCATCATCGACAAACCCAAGGTTAGTTCATCCCTCTTAGGGGGGATATCATATCTAGGGGAGCTTTACTCTAATCAATTGAGCTAAAGCAACTCTAATGGTGTGAGCACAACAATGCTTTATGTAAAAGTGGTAACCCCACTTGTGCCTAAACGATGAGTATGACCTATGATCAAATGTTCTCATTTGACTCCTAAGTCAATATACTCATATATAGATGACCTAGTCATCGCCAAATTGCTTGATAGATGCTAGAGTGTTTGTGCATGCTTTGTCACCTATTTCATTTGTCATTTTATTGTGTGAGCATGTTGGATGCATATTTTACTCATTCGAGGACATCGATTTGTTGCTTTGATTGTTTGGCCTTTTCTCTTTTGCCAAATGGATGGACAAGAATGCCTAAGAACTCCCTCTAGATATCTATGCTTTCCTCGTCTCAAACTCTATTCATGCTACATCACAAAGTTTGATCAAGTCAGATTCGAACCACTCTGTGTGAGGAGCACTCGGAGTCCCCGATTCGTCATAGACTTAAACTTCCAAAACCTCTTTGTGCATTTCGGTCTGACCGATTCACCCTTTTCGGTCATACCGAGATCACTAAGTTGATATAGGTTTTCAATCTCGGTGCAACCGATTAGAACTTTTCAATCACACAGAGCTGCGGTAACTGCTCATAGTTTTGCATCTCTGTGCCATCGAGTTTTTCCACTTGGTCACACCGACAGGGTCAGGTTATATATACTGACGGGTCAAATTTTCGAAATTTTTCCAAAACCCTTCACCCGCGCGTGACCTGCTCTGCCTCCTCGGGTCTCCGGATCGTCCTCTCGCCGCCAGCGACCTCCTGCCGCTGGTCTCCGCCGCCGTCAACGGCAATCTACCCCGCCGTTGCCGCTGTAGCAAGTTCACCGCCGAATTAGGGTATGAACTTGATCTTTGTGCTATTCCTTAACTCCAATTCTTAGCACATTACTTTGCCATGATTCTTGCCACGTATGAAATCATCCTGTCCAGCTAAAACTTCCTTAGTTCTAGATTGATTCGAAAATTTTAGGGTTAGCTCTCCGCAGAACTCATCTCGGACCAACCGAACTGTAGAAATCGGTCTTACCGATTCGGCTTAGGCCATTGCACATGCGCCTTTCGGTCTGACCGAAACGTGCAAATCGGTGTGACCGAGTTCAAGATTCTGTGAAACCATAGCAATCTCGGTGCCACCGAACTGTGACTTGGCCCAACCGAGTTCACTAGTTTAGGTTCCAAGTGTTGCTTCAGTATCACCGAGTCTGTCAATTCGGTAGCTCCGAGATCACTTCTATAGAGAACTAAAACTAAGATTTTTGACTCAATTGTTTTGCAAAACCTCTGTACTTTGTGATGCTCATCTACTCTACCTCATCTACAACCTATTCACAGGGTCTGCTGACAGTTTGCCTGAAGATGTCTGATCAAAGTGACAGTCAGAACAAGTCTGAAGAGCAGGTTCAGATGAGTGAGGGCACTAGTCCCTCAAGCAGCTATTATGATGGTAGCAGGAGCACTCCAAGCAACTTGCCAAAGGCAGCAACCAGATCCAGAAAGAAGAGAACCTCAGATTCTGAGGATGAGGATTATGTGGCTGTTGAGGATGAGGCCACTTCAAGGAAAAAGGTGCTGAAAAAGGAATATGGCACAACTGCTGCAAGTAAGCCAGGACTGAAAACAAAGGCTCCAGCAAGAAGAGTACCAATGTCAAAGCCAAGGAAAGTTGCCACAGGTGAAACTATGAAGTTCACCATTGAATCTGAAGAAGAGGCAGCTGGTGAGGACAAGAAGAAGAGGGCAAGAACCACTACTGCCAGAGTTCTTGGCAAGCCCTCAATGAAGAGAGATTCTGAAGGAGAAGAGGAAGAGGAAGAGAATGTTGCACCAGCACCCAAAGCTCATAAGCTTATGGGAGATGCAATCAGATCAGGGGCTGCTCCATCTAAGCCCAAGTCTGCTCCCAAAGCTCAAACTCAGAAGCCCCCAAAACCCAAGAGGAACACCAGGAGTATTCCAGCTGAGGAGAAGAACAAGGCCCTAGTGCCTGAAGCTGAAGAAGAAGATGATGATTCTCTTGTTTTGAGAAAGTTGAAGCCAAAGATCCCTGACCATAATGATGCACATCCCGTTGCAGAAGATATGAGGATCAGGAAGGATGCATGACTGAGACTGTGGAGACAGTCTAATCCATATGCTGTCAGGAGGAGAACTGATGTTGATTACAGGTTCCATACAAAGGAACAACAAGATTTCTATGAGACTATCCTGCTTGACAAGAAGCCCAATGTCTGTGACATGAGATGGGTTGATTTGGAATACATCAAAGAAAATGAAGATCACTATCCAGGAGTCTATGACAGCTTCAAGGCTTGTGGAGTTGATGTATTTGTGGCTCAGAAGCTCACAAAATGGAATGATGAGCTGATCATGTAGTTTTACTCCACTGCCCATTTCTATCCAGATGGGAGGATAGTATGGATGTCTGAGGGTACTAGGTACCAATCCACAGTTGAAGAATGGGCCAAACTGATCAATGCCCCTGAAGAACATGAAGATGACTTGGATGTGTATGCCACCAAGAAGAAAGACCACAACACTATGGCCAACATGTACAAGGAGATCCCTGATAAAGCATTGGAGACTCACAAGCTTGGATCAGTACATTACCTGTTGTCTGGTCTGCCTACCATCGACTGGATCCTTAGGCACACATTGCTACCCAAGTCAGGAGATCACAAGATGATCAGAGGACATGCTATCAATTTGCTACATTTGTTTGATGTGCCTCAGAAGTTCAAAGTGACGAGTTTGATTGTAGAAACAATCAAGAGGACAGCTGCTGATCAGAAGAGAAGCTGTGGGTATGCTCCACACATTCAGGAGCTCATCAACTCCAAGATGGGCATAGGTACATATCTGTTGGACAAGGAGCACCTTCCTCTGCATCCTGAATTTGGAGATAACACTGTTGTGATGAATGAGGAAGACCCCACATCTGTGCAAGCACATGAGAAGAGAGAGAAGGCAAGGGCAGAGAAAGCTGCAAGGATGCCAACTGTTGAAGAGGCATCTCAAGTGTTCTTGAAGACCAAGCAAGATCAGCTTGGATATCTGATCCAATCCACTTTGAGGATTGAGAAGGGCTTGGCCACCCTGACTCAAAACCAGGAGAGCTTGGAGAGGATCATTGAGCAGAAATTCTATGATCTTGATGTCAAAGTAACTGAGATTCAGTCAGCAGTTGAGCAACTTCAGGAGGAAGTGGAGGAGAAGAAGGGCAAGTCAACTACAAATGCTTTTGCTAGAGTGCCCTGAAGTCAGAGGTCTGCTGCAGTGCCAGTCACAGATACTAGAGCTACAACATCAGCACCAGCAGCCACAGCTCCAGTGCCACCTCCAGCAGCCACTCCACCAGCTCCAGCTACATCAACAGAAGCTTTCGTCCTTGGAGTCATCTCTACACCACCTCATGAAGGCCAAGCTTGAGAGACGTTTAGCACTATGCATTTTTGAACTTTTTGGTAACTTGTTGTCAAAGGGGAGAAAAATGTATAGATCATAGGCTTCGAGAGAGAGTGTTGCTTTTTATCTCTCTTGCTTTTTTGGTTGAACTTCTTTATTGTGTGCTTGTGTGAGATACTTTTTGTCCTTGTGAGATACTTGTTTGATCATGTGTTTGATCATATGCTACCCTTAATGCCTGTTGGATGATATTATCTCTTATATCCTTATATGATCATTCACTTGCTTGGTGATGAGTGCATGCTTTCAATTTCTATCATTTTGAGCGCTCCACCAAGATGTATGTGACATGGAAGAGTAACCCATGATCCTAATCGATTGTGCATTTGCATTAAAAAGAAGATTTTAAATAATGCACAAATTTAGGGGGAGCTCTTGCTTATCACATACTTCTCAAAGCGACGATGTTTTTCAATCTTATGATCATTTGTCAAAGCTTTGATCTATATGTTGTCATCAATTACCAAAAAGGGGGAGATTGAAAGTGCAACTATCCCTGGGTGGTTTTGGTAATTCCTAACAACATATAGCTCATTGAGCTAATGCTATTTCAAGATAAATATTTCAGGAAAGCTTAATGATTGGCATGGCATGAATTAAGAAAGTGGACCCCTCAAAATGCTAAGGACAAAAGGATTGGCTCAAGCTCAAAGCACAAGACTCTACATTTCATTTTTAGTGATCCAAGATCACATTGAGTCCATAGGAAAAGCCAATACTATTAAGAGTAGGTGAGGTGTTGCTTAATGAGGTTCTTGCTCAAAATGCTTAGTGATATGCTCCAAAAGCCTCAACTACTTTCTCATATCCAAATATGTCCCAAACCAAAAGTCAAACTCGGCCCCACCGATTTGATCTATCCGGCGCCACCGAGTTCACTTGACATAGCCACTGCCACAAACCCTAGTCTTTTCGGTCTCACCGATAGGGATCTCGGTCTCACCGAGATGGGATTGTAATCTCTCTGTTTCCCTTCATAACGTTTCGGTCAAACCGAGATGTGCGATCAGTCCCATCGAGATTGCAATGCAAACTCTCTGTTTCCCTTTCGTAACGTTTCGGTCCAACCGAGATGAGCGAATCGGTCCTACCGAGTTGGCCTGACCAACTCTCTGTTTGTCTATTACCAAAATTGGTCCCACCGAGTTTGTGTAATCGGTCTCACCGAGATTACGTTATGCCCTAACCCTAATGACATCGGTCCCACCGAGTTGACAAGTCGGTCCCACCGAAAACCCTAACGGTCACATTATGAACCAAATCGGTCCGACCGAGTTCTCTGAATCGGTCCCACCGAGTTTGGTAAATTGTGTGTAACGGTTAGATTTTGTGTGGAGGCTATATATACCCCTCCACCCACTCTTCATTCGTGGAGAGAGCTATCAGAACATGCCTACACTTCCAACATACATTTTCTGAGAGAGAACCACCTACACTTGTGTTGAGGTCAAGATATTCCATTCCAACCACATAAATCTTGATCTCTAGCCTTCCCCAAGTTGCTTTCCACTCAAATCATCTTTCCACCAAATCCTATCCTATGAGAGAGAGTTGAGTGTTGGGGAGACTATCATTTGAAGCACAAGAGCAAGGAGTTCATCATCAACACACCATCTATTACCTCTTGGAGAGTGGTGTCTCGTAGATTGGTTAGGTGTCACTTGGGAGCCTCCGTTAAGATTGTGGAGTTGAACCAAGGAGTTTGTAAGGGCAAGGAGATCGCCTACTTCGTGAAGATCTACCCGAGTGAGGCAAGTCCTTCGTGGGCGACGGCCATGGTGGGATAGACAAGGTTGCTTCTTCGTGGACCCTTCATGGGTGGAGCCCTCCGTGGACTCGCGCAACCGTTACCCTTAGTGGGTTGAAGTCTCCATCAACGTGGATGTACGATAGCACCACCTATCGGAACCACGGATAAAAAATCTCCGTGTCAACTTTGTGTTTGCTCCCTCAAACTCCTCCCTTTACCTTCATGTGCAATTGTTTTATATTCCGCTGCTATACTCTTAGAATTTCATGTGTAGGTTGATTGCTTGACTTGTGCTAAGTTGGTAAAATCTGCCAAGAATTAAAACTCTTCTTGAAGAAGAGGACTCTTCTGCTTGATCTTTTGATACGGTGAGGGAACAGGTTTGATGCGTTCTTTGAGCAAATGGGGAAACAAACTGCTGATACAGAAATCTTTCACTTTGACTGCCGAAGGCACAAGAGAGACTATAGCTAGGAAGGATAAGCGGGAAAAGGCTAGATTTTTATTTGGTCAAGTAGTCTAATCACCCCCCCCCCTCTAGACATACTTTCGATCCTACATATTACCTTTATCTCCTTGTGGGTTCGACACTCCATACTTATCACTTCCACCTTTGGGAATTGCTACGATGATTCCCTGCACTTGGGGATTATCAAGCTCTTTTCTGGCGCCGTTGCCGGGGAGCAATAGTGTGGGGTTGATATTCTCGTGTGTGCTTGTTTGCTTTCTTCACTAAGTAGATTTTGTTTTTCCTTTTTGTTTCTGTTTAGTTGTGGGTGAAACATACAAAAAACATTAAAGAATGAAAATACCAAAAAAATACTTGCCTCTCATGCCTAAAAAGTTTTTTCAATAAGAGAAGTGATTGGAAGATTATGCATTGAAGACGTGAGGGTCGACCTTGAGCACTTGTGTTCATGCTCATGGAAACAATGTAAAAAAATTCATGGAAGCTTCTATGAAAATAATTATCCCCTTGTATATATCCATTGTATTATAAAAATAATGTGCAAGCTTTGGTTTTAGGATGATTAGATTGCTTGTTTACTATGTGCAGTACAAAAACAGAAACTTTGGCTGTAGTGCGTGAATTTACATTTTTTACTGGAAAGTCAAATGGGTCTGAAACTTTTTGCACATTAATTCTATACAAAAATTTTAAATTTTCATATATTTTTAGAAGTTTTTGGAGTTACATAAGTTTACTAAACTTCCAGTTTACTACAACTGTCCTGTTGTTGACAGATTCTGTTTTCTATGTGTTGATCGCTTATTTTGATGAATCTATGGGTAGTATCGGGGGGTATGATCCATGGTGAAGTTGGAATACAGTAGATATAGTTATAATATGAAATTGGAATAAGTTTGCAACAGTATCTAAAGGTAGTGATTTGCTTTATTATACTAACGGATCTCACAAAGTTTTTGTTAAAGTTTTGTGTGGATGAAGTGTTCGAAGATCGAGGAGCTATCAATAGGAGAAGGATAAAGAGAGGCAAGAGTTCAAGATTGGGGATGCCCAAGGCACCCCAAGTAAATATTCCAAGGATACTCAAGCATCTGAGCTTGGGATGCCCCGGTTGGCATCCCATCTTTCTTCTTCAACAATTATCGGTATACCTCGGTTTTTGTTTTGTTCACATGATTTGTGTCCCTTGTGTTTTTATTTGTTCTTTAAGAACCATTCTAGTATGAGATATCCCTTCATCGATTTATAGAATGATCCATGTGCTTCACTTATATCTTTTGAGTATGACCTTATAGAATGCTCTTTGCGCTTCACTTAAATCTTTTGAGTATGGTTTTATAGAATGCTTCGTGTGCTTCACTTATATATTTTGAGCTTGGATATTGGTTAGACTATATTAATTGTAGAATGCTCCATGAACTTCACTTATATATTTTGGAGTATGAATGATACTATCATCTAAAGCGTGTTTGGAAGAGTGTCAACTTTAGGCATTAGTGACCCCACTATTCCGAATGAGAAGAATTTTGCTTATGTGGAGAGTAGAAAATTCTCTATGCTTGTAGATCATGAAAAGAATGCTTTATGTGATTGTTATATTGATGAATTCATTCATGATGCTACTGAAAAATATTATGAGGGAGGAATATATGCTTGTAGGAGTTGCAATAATATCAAGTTTCCTCTCTATGTTCTTAAAGTTTTGAAGTTATACTTGTTTTGCCTTCCTATGCTAGTTGATTCTTGTTCCTATAAATTATGTGCTCACAAAATCCCTAGGCATAGGAAGTGGGTTATATTTAAATGTTCTAGTCATATTTTTCATGATTCTCTCTTTATGTTTCAATTCTTTTCTTTTATGTGAGCATCATTGAAATCATCATGCCTAGCTAAAAGGCACTAAAGAAAAGCGCTTGTTGGGAGACAACCCAATATTTACCCTTATTGTTTTGTGTGTTTACATGATTAAGCTAATGTATTAATCATGTTTTATAGCTTTTGTTTCAATAAACTTCCAAGTAAGACCTTTGGGAAGACTTGGGTGAAAGTTAATGTGATCTTGCTGTAAAAAACAGAAACTTTGCGCTCACGAGATTAGCTGCCATTTTTTACAGAAGAGTGATTTTGAGTTTATTCTTTTTGAAGAAGATTAATAGAAAAATTCCTCACGTCCACCAATTTATTTCATAATTTTTGGAGTAGCAGAAATATGGTTTCTGTTCAGATCATTACAGACTGTTCTGTTTCTGACAGATTCTGTTTTCATTGCATAGTTTGCTTGTTTTCTAGTTTCTATGGATTATATTTCTCAATATAAATTGTAGAAATACATGGTACAGTAGGAATTGTGTGGGAAAAATTATGAACCTTGTATTTGACAGTACCAAAGTGAATGATTTACTCTTTATCAGACGAACCTATCTCACGAAGTTCCGTCAAGTTTTGTGTGATTGAAGTTTTCAAGCTTTGGGTGAGATATCGATATGAGGAGAATAAGGAGTGGAAAGACCCTAAGCTTGGTTATGCCCAAGCCACCCCAAGGTAATATTCAAGGAAGACTCAAGCTCCTAAGCTTGGGGATGCCCCGAAAGGCATCCCCTCTTTCGTCTTCAAAACTATCGGTATACCTTACTCGGAGCTATATTTTTATTCGTCACATGATATGTGTTTTGCTTGGAGAATATTTTCAATTTTACTTGCTGTTTGAATAAAATCATTGGATCTGAAACATTGAATGAAAAAGAATCCTCCCATGGCTAGTTAATTATTTGACTACTCAGTGTTCTTCACTTATATCTTTTGGAGTAGTTTGTCATTTACTCATGTGCTTCACGTATATCCTATGAGTAAATGGTTGAATGAATTGAATATCATAAATCTGAATTTATATATGTTTCATATGCTTATACCATGGGGAGTAATGACTTCTCAGAGAATAAGTATAGGTAGTAAACTTATTTGAAAGTTAGCAAATGCAGAATTGGTCACTTGAACAATTCATGAAAGAATATTGAAGGAAGAGAGATTTCACATATAAATATACTATCTTGGACATCTTTTGTAATTGTGAGCACTCATTAAAATATGACCGCTAAAAGGTTGATGTTGGACAAGGAAGACAACGTAATGGGTTATGTTTTCTTATATCCGAAATAAAGTATATTGTCATGGATCATCCAACATGCTGAGCTTGCCTTTCCCCCTCATGCTAGCCAAATTCTTTGCACGAAGTAGAGATACTACTTGTGCTTCCGAATATCCTTAAACCCGGTTTTGCCATGAGAGTCCACCATATCTACCTATGGATTGAGTAAGATCCTTCAAGTAAGTTGTCATTGTTGCATGCAATAAAAAATTGCTCTCTAAATATGTATGATCTATTAGTGTGGAGAAAATAAGCTTTATACGATCTTGTGATATGGAAGCAATAAAAGCGACGGACTGCATAATAAAGGTCCCTATCACAAGTGGCAATATAAAGTGACATTCTTTCGCATTAAGATTTTGTGCATCCAACTATAAAAGCACATGACAACCTCTGCTTCCCTCTGTGAAGGGCCTATCTTTTATTCTTGTCTTATACCTTATACAAGAGTCATGGTGATCTTCACCTTTCCTTTTTACATTTTATCCTTTGGCAAGCACATTGTTTTGGAAAGATCCTGATATATATATATATCCAATTAGATGTAAGTTATCATGAACTATTATTGTTGACATTACCCTTGAGGTAAAAGGTTGGGAGGCAAAACTATAAGCCCCTATCTTTCTCTGTGTCCGATTAAAGCTTTGAACCCACAAATATCACATGAGTGTTAGCAATTGTGAAAGATTAAATGACAGTTGAGTATGTGGAGTTTGCTAAATCAAAGCTCTTACATAGACCCTTCCTAAAAATAAGATGAATTGCAATTGTTTGATGACTAAGAGCACGGTTTGTTGGTTTTCAAGAAAGTTTATGATCTATACTTTAACATGTGAATAACTTGTTACTTGATCATGAGAAGTTTTATGTGTTGAGCTACTGTTATGATATATAATGATGCTAGAAAAAGTGATTAGAATTATCATTGATCAAACTTATGCACTTGCTAGCATTCACACTTCATAAATTATTTCTTTTATCATTTACCTACTCGAG
Organism: Triticum aestivum; assembly: GCF_018294505.1. NCBI lineage: Eukaryota > Viridiplantae > Streptophyta > Magnoliopsida > Poales > Poaceae > Triticum > Triticum aestivum. Next base: position 301,314,715 of record NC_057808.1, on the reverse strand, counting down.
GACCAGCAGGAATTAAGCTTGGGGATGCTGATACGTCTCCAATGTATCTATAATTTATGAAGTATTTATGCCATGTTTACAATAGTTTTATATGATTTTGGTATGATTTGATTAGAACTAACCCCGACTGACACTGTTTTCAGCAGAACTACCGTGGTGTTGTTTTTGTGCAGAAATAAAAGTTCTCGGAATGCGCTGAAAATCAATGGAGATTTTTTCTGGAAAATATAAAAAATACTGGAACGAAGAGTTACCGGAGGGGAGTCCCGTGGGCCCCATGAGGGTGGAGGGCGCGCCCACCCCCCTGGGGCGCACCCCCCTGCCTCGTGGACTCCCTATGGGGCCCCCTGACTTGTTCTCGATGCCATCTTCTCCTATAAATACAGAAACCTCCAGAAATTAACCTAGATCAGAAGTTCCGCCGCCGCAAGCCTCTGTAGCCATGAGAAATCAATCTAGGCCCTCTCCGGCACCCTGCCGGAGGGGGCCATCATCACCGGAGGCCATGGAGGAGGATCCCGGAGGGGCCATCATCGCCATGAAGGCCAAGGACTAGAGGGAGAACCTCTCCCCATCTAGGGGGAGGCCATGGAGGAGGAAGCACAAGGGGTAGAACCTCTCCTCCTCTCTCTCGGTGGCGCCCGAGTGCCATCGGGAGGGAATCATCGCCGCGGTGATCGTCTTCATCAACATCACCATCATCATCAATTTTACGCGGTCCACTCTCCCGCACCCCGTTGTAATCCCTACTTGAACAGGGTGCTTTATGCCACATATTATGATCCAATGATGTGTTGCCATCTTATGATGTTTTGAGTACATATCCTTTGTCTTTGGGTTGATTGATGATCTAGATTGGTACGAGTTGTAGGTTTTATTTTGGTGTTGTCCTATTGTGCCCTCCGTGTCACGCAAGCGTGAGGGATTCCCGCTGTAGGGTGTTGCAATACGTTTATGATTCGCTTATAGTGGGTTGCTTGAGTGACAGAAGCATAAACCCGAGTAAGGGGGTTGTTGCGTATGGGATAAAGGGGATTTGATGCTTTAATGCTATGGTTGGGTTTTACCTTAATGATCTTTAGTAGTTGCGGATGCTTGCTAGAGTCCGAATCATAAGTGCATATGATCCAAGAAGATAAAGTATGTTAGCTTATTGCTCTCCCTCATATGAAATTGCAATGACGACTACCGGTCTTGTTAACAATTGCCTAGGACAATTCCGCACACCGATCCATCATTATTCCACACTCGCTATTTATAGTATTTAGTAATATATTCTAACTTTATGATAACAGCACCTACTTTTATATTTTAGCTCTCCGATACCATGCAAAGTTATCCTCTTCATACCCACAACGTAGTTTTATTTCCCGTTTCTAGTTGGAAGCAAACGTTCGGTGTACGTAGAGTCGTATCAGTGGCAGATAGGACTTGAGAGAATATTGATCTTACCTTTAGCTCCTTGTGGGTTCGACACTCCATACTTATCACTTCCACCTTTGGGAATTGCTACGATGATTCCCTGGACTTGGGGATTATCAAACTCCCACCTAGATAGACATCTCTCAAGTCATCTAAATGATACATGATCCAAATCAACTAAAGCATGTCCGATCATCACGTGAGATGGAGTAGTCACCAATGGTGAACATCTTATGTTGATCATATCTACTATATGATACACGTTCGACATTTCGGTCTTCAGTGTTCCGAGGCCATGTCTGTACATGTCAGGCTCGTCAAGTTTAACCCGAGTATTCCACATGTGCAAAACTGTCTTGCACCCGTTGTATGTGAACGTAGAGTCTATCACACCCGATCATCACGTGGTGTCTCAATGCGACGAACTGTCGCAACGGTGCATACTCAAGGAGAACACTTATACCTTGAAATTTTAGTTAAGGGGTCATCTTATAATGCTACCGCCGTACTAAGCAAAATAAGATGCATAAAAGATAAACATCACATGCAATCAAAATATGTGACATGATATGGCCATCATCATCTTGTGCTTTTGATCTCCATCTCCAAAGCATCGTCATGATCTCCATTGTCACCGGCTCGACACCTTGATCTCCATCGTAGCATCGTGGTCGTCTCGCCAACTATTGCTTCTACAACTATCGCTAACGCATAGTGATAAAGTAAAGCAATTACTTGGCGTTTGCATTTCATACAATAAAGAGACAACCATAAGGCTCCTGCCAATTGCCGATAACTTTTACAAATCATGATCATCTCATACAAAAAACGTATATCACATCATGCCTTGACCATATCACATCACAACATGCCCTGCAAAAACAAGTTAGACATCCTCTACTTTGTTGTTGCAAGTTTTACGTGGCTGCTGATACGTCTCCAACGTATCTATAATTTTCTATTGTTCCATGCTATTATATTACCCATCTTGGATGTTTTATATGCATTTATATGCTAGTTTATATTATTTTTGGGACTAACCTATTAACCTAGAGCCCAGTGCCGGTTTCTGTTTTTTCCTTGTTTTTGAGTTTTCCAGAAAAGGAATATCAAACGGAGTCCAATTGAGCTAAAAATTTATGGTGATCTTTTATGGACCAGAAGAAGCCCCTGAAGCAAAAGAGTTGGGCCAGAAGAGCCACAAGGGTGGAAGGCATGCCCTACCCCCTGGGCGCGCCCTCCGTTCTTGTGGGCTCCTCGTGGACCCCCCCTGACTTGTTCTCAACGCCACAAATTCCTATAAATACAGAAACCCCCAGAAATACGCAAGCCTCTGTAGCCACAAAAACCAATCGGGCATCACCGGTGGCCATCTTCATCATCCCGGCGGTCTCCATGACAAGGAGGGAGTAGTTCACCCTCGGGGCTGAGGGTATGTACCAATAGCTATGTGTTTGATCTCTCTCTCTCTCGTGTTCTTGATTTGGCACGATCTTGATGTACCGCGAGCTTTGCTACTATAGTTGGATCTTATGATGTTTCTCCCCCTCTACCTTCTTGTAATGGATTGAGTTTTCCCTTTGAAGTTATCTTAGCGGATTGAGTCTTTAAGGATTTGAGAACACTTGATGTATGTCTTGCATGTACTTATTTGTGGTGACAATGGGGTATTCACGTGATCCACTTGATGTATGTTTTGGTGATCAACTTGTGGGTTCTGTGACCTTGTGAACTTATGCATAGGGGTTGGCACACGTTTTCGTCTTGACTCTCCCGTAGAAACTTTGGGGCACTCTTTGAAGTTCTTTGTGTTGGTTTGAATAGATGAATCTGTGATTGTGTGATGCATATCATATGGTCAAACCCACGAATACTTGTGGTGACATTGGAGTATCTAGGTGACATTAGGGTTTTGGTTGATGTGTGTCTTAAGGTGTTATTTTAGTACGAACTCTAGGGTTGTTTGTGACACTTATAGGAATAGCCCAATAGATCGATCAGAAAGAATAACTTTGAGGTGGTTTCGTACCCTACAATAATCTCTTCGTTTATTCTCCGCTATTAGTTACTTTAGAGTGACTCTTTGTTGCACGTTGAGGGATTGTTATATGATTTAATTATGTTATCATTGTTGAGAGAACTTGCACTAGTGAAAGTATGAACCCTAGGCCTTGTTTCCAAGCATTGCAATACCGTTTTCGCTCACTTTTACCACTTGTTACCTTGCTGTTTTTATATTTTCATATTACAAGAACCTATATCTACTATCCATATTGCACTTGTATCACCATCTCTACAAAATTTACCATTGTATTGGGTGTGTTGGGGACACAAGAGACTCTTCGTTATTTGGCTGCGGGGTTGCTTGAGAGGGACCATCTTCATCCTACGCCTTCCACGGATTGATAAACCTTAGGTCATCCACTTGAGGGAAATTTGCTACTGTCCTACAAAAACTCCGTGCTTGGAGGCCCAACACGAGTCTACAAGAAGATGGTTGCGTAGTAGACATCGAGCTCTTTTCTGGCGCCGTTGCCAGGGAGGTTAGTGCTTGAAGGTATATCGAATCTTTTAGTTTCTTGTTTTATCACTAGTTTAGTCTATAAAATAAAACTAAAAATGGAATTGAGGTTGCTTCATATGCTTCATCTTTTGAATATTTTTCGTAAAAATGATGGAAAGGAAAATTGTGCTCAAGTGTTAGAAGAAGAAGTCTATAAAATGTTTGGCACTAAATCTTTGAATGATGAGCATGATTGCAATGTTGTTAGTATGAAATCTTTGAATACCCATGATGCTAATGATATGCAAAGCTACAAGCTTGGGGATGTATGTTTGATGAAGATGATATTTTTTGTCCCCCAAGTTTTGATGAGCAAATTAATTATGATGATAACATGCCTCCTATTTATGATGATTATATTGATGAAAGTGGATTTGGAGAGGTCATGACTTTATTTAATGATGATTCCACTATTTCGGAAGAGGTTTCAATTGATTATGAGAACAAAGTTGCTATCTATGATGATTATTGTGATGACATGTCTGCCAGAAGGAATAATTATAACCATGAAACTTGTCATCATGATTTTAATTTTCAATTGGATTATGCCTCACATGATAGTTATTTTGTTGAGTTTGCTCCCACTACTACGAATGAGAAGAGTTTTGCTCATGTGGAGAGTAGTAAAATTTCTATGCTTATGGATCATGAAAGTAATGCTTTATGTGATGGTTATATTGTTGAATTCACTCATGATGCTACTGAAAATTATTATGAGGGAGGAACTTATGCTTCTACATATTGCAATAATATCAAGTTTCCTCTCTATGTGTTGAAAGTTTTGAAGTCATGCTTGTTTTGCCTTCCTATGCTAGTTAATTCTTGTTCCCATAAGATGTTTGCTCACAAAATCCCTATGCATAGGAAGTGGGTTAGACTTAAATGTGCTTGTCATATGCTTCATGATGCTCCTTTTGTGTTTCAATTCTTATCTTTTATGTGAGCATCATTGAAATTATCATGCCTAGCTAAAAAGGCATTAAAGAAAAGCGCTTGTTGGGAGACAACCCAACACCATTACCTACTGTTTTTGTGTGTTCACATGATTAAGCTACTGTAGTAATCATGTTTTATAGCTTTTTTTCAATAAAGTGCCAAGTAAAGCCTTTGGGATAATGTGGATGATACTTGATTCAATTCTGTCCAAAAACAGAAACTTTTGCGCCCAGTCACAGAATTGTTAAAAATCACTGGAGCGTCGAAAAATTCTGAATTTTTTATAGTATATTTATATACAATTTTTCTAAGTTTCCTAATGTTTCAGAATTTTTGGAATAACAGAAGTATGGTTGTTGTTCAGATCATTACAGACTGTTCTGTTTTTGACAGATTCTGTTTTCAAAGCATAGTTTGCTTGTTTTAGTGTTTCCATAGCTTATATTGAGTGATACAAATTGTGGAAATGATAAGGTACAGTAGGCATTGTGTGGGAACAATTATGAATCTTATCTTGACAGTACCAAAGTGATTGATTTGTCTTTATCATACTAACCCATCTCATGAAGTTCCGTTAAGTTTTGTGTGATTGAAGTTTTCAAGTTTGGGGTGAGATATCGAGATGAGGAGAATAAGGAGCTTAAATACACTAATCTTGGGGATGCGCAAGGCACCCCAAGGTAATATTCAAGGAATACCCAAAAGCCTAAGCTTGGGGATGCCCCGGATGGCATCTCCTCTTTCGTCTCCAACATTATCGGTAACCTTACTCAGAGCTATATTTTTATTCGTCACTTGATATGAGTTTTGCTTGGAGCGTCATTTGCTTTTGTTAGGATTTGCTTTCTGTTATTTAGAGTAATTTTTTGCATCTTTTAGTTCAATAAAAAGTCAAGTGTAGCCTTTACCATGCTTATTTTGCAAGTCTATATGTTGTTGTTTTCAAAACAGAAAGTTTTCTATCATTGTCTGAATTCTTCTGGAAAGTCAGAATGTGATAAAATCTTGAATTTTTTACACAATTAGAAAATACAAATTATCTACAGTGTGGTAGTTTTTCAGAATTTTTGGAGTTAGGGAAGTATGATTCCTCTTGCATTTTTTACAGGTTGTTCTGTTTAGACAGATTGCTTTTATGTTTGCATGTGTCTGCTTGTTTAATGATTCTATTTGAGGATATGAGTATTAAATATGCAGAGGCATTTATTATGCAATGTCAAATAATAATTTTAGTGATTTTCTACAGTAGGGAATGATAAGGTTTATGCATTGATTTATACTAACTTATCTCACGAGTTCTTGTTCAGTTTTGTGTGGATGAAGTTTTTAAGATTTAGGGAAACCGCGATATGAAAGGAATTAAGGAGACACAAAAGCTCAATCTTGGGGATGCCCAAGGCATCCCTAATTAATATTTCAAGAACTCTCAAGCATCTAAGCTTGGGGATGCCCTAGTTGGCATCCGACCTTTCTTCTTCAACAATGATCGGTTAGTTTTGGTTGAGCCCAAGTTTTTGCTTCTTCACATGATATGTGCTATCCTTGCAACGTCATTTTATTTTGTTTTGCTTGCTATTTGAATAAAGTACTCAAGATCTGAAATTCTTAAATGTTAGAGAGTGTTCACATAGTTACATAATTATTCGACTACTCATTGATCTTCACTTATATCTTTTGGAGTAGTTTGTCATTTGCTCTAGTGCTTCACTTATATCTTTTTAGAGCATGGCGGTAGTTTTATTTTGAAGAAATTATTGAACTCTCATGCTTCACTTATATTATTTTGAGAGTCTTTAAACAGCATGGTAATTTTCTTAGGTTATGAATTTAGTCCTAAAATGATGGGCATCCAGGAGGCATATAATAAAAACTTTCATATTAAGTGCATTGAATACTATGAGAAGTTTGATTCCTTATGATTGTTTTGAGATATAAAGATAGTGATATTAGAGTCATGCTAGTGAGTAATTGTGGATTGTAGAAATACTTGTGTTAAATTTTGTGATTCCCGTAGCATGCACGTATGGTGAACCGTTATGTGATGAAGTCAGAGCATGGTTATTTATTGATTGTCTTCCTTATGAGTGGAGGTCGGGGACGAGCGATGGTCTTTTCCTACCAATCTATCCCCCTAGGAGCATGCGCGTAGTACTTAGTTTCGATAACTAATAGATTTTTGCAATAAGTATGTGAGTTCTTTATGACTAATGTTGAGTCCATGGATCATACGCACTCTCACCCATCCACCATTAATTGCTAGCTTCTCTAGTGCCGCGCAACTTTCACTGGTACCATAAACCCACCATATACCTTCCTCAAAACAACCACCATACCTACCTATTATGGCATTTCCATAGCCATTCCGAGATATACTGCCATGCAACTTTCCACCGTTCTGTTTATTATGACACGCTTCATCATTGTCATATTGCTTTGCATGATCATGTAGTTGACATCGTATTTGTGGCAAAGCCATCGTTCATAATTCTTTCATACATGTCACTCTTGATTCATTTCACATCCCGGTACATCGCCGGAGGTATTCATGTAGAGTCATATTTTGTTCTAAGTATCGAGTTGTAATTCTTGAGTTGTTAGTAAATAAAAGTGTGATGATCTTCATTATTAGAGCATTGTCCCATGTGAGGAAAGTATGATGGAGACTATGATTCCCCCACAAGTCGGGATGAGACTCCGGACGAAAAATAAAATAATAATTAATTAATTAAAAAAGAGATAAGAGATAAGAGGCCCAAAAAAAGAGAGAAAACAAAGAAGGGGCAATGCTACTATCCTTTTACCACACTTGTGCTTCAAAGTAGCACCATGATTTTCATGATAGAGAGTCTCTGAAGGAAATATGCTCTAGAGGCAATAATAAAGTTATTATTTATTTCCATATTTCATGATAAATGTTTATTATTCATGCTAGAATTGTATTAACCGGAAACTTGATACATGTGTGAATACATAGACAAACAGAGTGTCACTAGTATGCCTCTACTTGACTAGCTCGTTGAATCAAAGATGGTTAAGTTTCCTAGCCATGGACATGAGTTGTCATTTGATTAACGGGATCACATCATTAGAGAATGATGTGATTGACTTGACCCATTCCGTTAGCTTAGCACTTGATCGTTTAGTTTACTGTTATTGCTTTCTTCATGACTTATACATGTTCCTATGACTATGAGATTACGCAACTCCCGATTACCGGAGGAACACTTTGTGTGCTACCAAACGTCACAACGTAACTGGGTGATTATAAAGGTGCTCTACAGGTATCTCCGATGGTACTTGTTGAGTTGGCATAGATCGAGATTAGGATTTGCACTCCGATTGTCGGAGAGGTATCTCTGGGCCCTCTCGGTAATGCACATCACTATAAGCCTTGCAAGCAATGTGACTAATGAGTTAGTTGCGGGATGATGCATTACGGAACGAGTAAAGAGACTTGCCGGTAACGAGATTGAGCTAGGTATTGAGATACCGACAATCGAATCTCGGGCAAGTAACATACCGATGACAAAGGGAACAACGTATGTTGTTATGCGGTTTGACCGATAAAGATCTTCGTAGAATATATATCAACCAATATGAGCATCCAGGTTCCACTATTGGTTATTGACCGGAAACGAGTCTCGGTCATGTCTACATAGTTCTCGAACCCGTAGGGTCCGCACGCTTAAAGTTCTGTGACAATCGGTATTATGAGTTTATGTGATTTGATGTACCGAAGGTAGTTCGGAGTCCCAGATGAGATCGGGGACATGACGAGGAGTCTCGAAATGGTCGAGACGTAAAGATCGATATATTGGATGACTATATTCGGACATCGTAAAGGTTCCGAGTGATTCGGGTATTTTCGTGGGTACTGGGGAGTTAAGCGAATACGAGGAAGAAGTAATGGGCCTCATGGGCCAAGTGGTGGAAGAGAGGAGGCAGGGCGCGCGCCCTCCCTAGCCCAAACCGAATTGGACTAGGGGGCCGGCCCCCCTTTCCTCCTTTTCCTCCCTCTCCTTCCTTCTCCTTCTCCTCCTTCCTTTCCTCCTCCTAGTAGGAGTAGGAAAGGGGAGTCCTACTCCTACTAGGAGGAGGACTCCTCCTCCTGGCGCGCCCTACAGGGGCCGGCCGGCCTCCCCCCTTGCTCCTTTATATACGGGGGCAGGGGCACATTAGGACACACAAGTTGATCTGTTGATCTCTCCCAGCCGTGTGCGGTGCCCCCCTCCACCATAATCTACCTCGGTCACATCGTAGCGGTGCTTAGGCGAAGCCCTGCGTCGGTAGCAACATCATCACCGTCATCATGCCGCCGTGCTGACGGAACTCTCCCGTGAAGCTCTGCTAGATCGGAGTTCGAGGGACGTCATCGAGCTGAACGTGTACTGAACTCGGAGGTGCCGTACATTCGGTACTTGGATCGGTCGGATCGTGAAGACGTATGACTACATCAACCGCGTTGTGCTAACGCTTCCGCTTTCGGTCTACGAGGATACGTGGACAACACTCTCCCCTCTCGTTGCTATGCATCACCATGATCTTGCGTGTGCGTAGGAATTTTTTTGAAATTACTACGTTCCCCAACAGTGGCATCTGAGCCAGGTTTATGCGTAGATGTTATATGCACGAGTAGAACACAAGTGAGTTGTGGGCGATACAAGTCATACTGCTTACCAGCATGTCATACTTTGATTTGGCGGTATTGTTGGATGAAGCGCCCCGGACCGACATTACGCGTACGCTTACGCGAGACTGGTTCTACCGACGTGCTTTGCACACAGGTGGCTGGCGGGTGTCAGTTTCTCCAACTTTAGTTGAATCGAGTGTGGCTACGCCCGGTACTTGTGAAGATTAAAACATCACATACTTGACGAAATATCGTTGTGGTTTTGATGCGTAGGTAAGAACGGTTCTTGCTCAGCCCGTAGCAGCCACGTAAAACTTGAAACAACAAAGTAGAGGACGTCTAACTTGTTTTTGTAGGGCTTGTTGTGATGTGATATGGTCAAGACGTGATGAGATATAAGTTGTTGTATGAGATGATCATCTTTTGTTGAAGTTATCGGCAACTAGCAGAAGCCTTATGGTTGTCTCTTTATTGCATAAGATGCAAGCGCCAAATAATTGATTTACTTTATCGCTATGCGATAGCAATCGTTGCAAGAGCAATAGTTGGCGAGACGGCCATGTGATGACACATTGATATAGATCAAGATGATGGAGATCATGGTGTCATGCCGGTCACGATGGAGATCATGACGATTCTTTGGAGATGGAGATCAAAGGCACAAGATGATGATGGCCATATCATGTCACATATTTTGATTACATGTGATGTTTATCTTTTATACATCTTATTTTGCTTAGTTTGACGGTAGCTTTATAAGATGATCCCTTACTAAAATTTCAAGGTATAAGTGTTCTCCCTGAGTATGCACCGTTGCGATAGTTCTTCGTGCTGAGACACCACGTGATGATCGGGTGTGATAAGCTCTACGTTCACATACAATGGGTGCAAGCCAGTTTTGCACACGCAGAATACTCGGGTTAAACTTGACGAGCCTAGCATATGCAGATATGGCCTCGGAACACTGGAGACCGAAAGGTCGAGCGTGAATCATATAGTAGATATGATCAACATAGTGATGTTCACCATTGAAAACTACTCCATCTCACCTGATGATTGGACATGGTTTAGTTGATTTGGATCGCGTGATCATTTAGATGACTTGAGGGATGTCTATCTAAGTGGGAGTCCTTAAGTAATATGATTAAATTGAATTTTAATTTATCATGAACTTAGTCCTGATAATATTTCATAACTATGTTGTAGATCAATAGCTCACGATGTTGCTCCCCGTTTATTTTGATATGTTCCTAGAGAAAAACTATTTTGAAAGATGTTAGTAGCAATGATGCTGTGACGCCCCCGATTTGACCGTACACTAATCATGCACGCAAATGTGTACGACCAAGATCAGGGACTCACGGGAAGATATCACAACACAACTCTAAAACATAAATAAGTCATACAAGCATCATAATACAAGCCAGGAACCTCGAGGGCTTGAATACAAGTGCTCGATCACAGACGAGTCAGCAGAAGCAACAATATCTGAGTACAGACATAAGTTAAACAAGTTTGCCTTAAGAAGGCTAGCACAAACTGGGGTACAGATCGAACGAGGCGCAGGCCTCCTGCCTGGGATCCTCCTAACTACTCCTGGTCGTCGTCAGCGGGCTGCACATAGTAGTAGGCACCTCCAGTGTCGTAGGTGTTGTCGTCGACGGTGGCGTCTGGCTCCTGGACTCCAGCATCTGGTTGTGACAACCAGATAGAAAAGAAAAGGGGGAAGAGAGGGAAAGAAGCAACCGTGAGTACTCATCCAAAGTACTCGCAAGCAAGGAGCTACACTACATATGCATGGGTATATGTGTAAAGGGGCATATCAGTGGACTGAACTGCAGAATGCCAGAATAAAAGGGGGATAGCTAGTCCTGTCGAAGACTACGCTTCTGGTCATCTCCATCTTGCAGCATGTAGAAGAGAGTAGATTGAAGTCCTCCAAGTAGCATCGCATAGCATAATCCTACCCGGCGATCCCCTCCTCGTCGCCCTGTTAGAGAGCGATCACCGGGTTGTATCTGGCACTTGGAAGGGTGTATTTTATTCAGTATCCAGTTCTAGTTGTCATAAGGTCAAACTACAACTCCGGGTCGTCCTTTTACCGAGGGACACGGCTATTCGAATAGATAAACTTCCCTGCAGGGGTGCACCACATAACCCAACACGCTCGATCCCATTTGGTCGGACACACTTTTCTGGGTCATGCCCGGCCTCGTAAGATCAACGCGTCGCAGCCCCACCTAAGCACAACAGAGCGGTCAGCACGCCGGTCTAACCCTATGCGCGCAGGGGTCTGGGCCCATCGCCCTATGCACACCTGCACGTTGCGTACGCGGCTGGAAGCAGACCTAGCCTAGTGGCGTTCCAGTCCAATCCGGCGCGCGCCACTCAGTCGCTGACGTCAAGAAGGCTTCGGCTGATACCACGACGCCGGGATACCCATAACTACTCCCGCGTAGATGGTTAGTGCGTATAGACCAAATGGCCAGACTCAGATCAAATACCAAGATCTCGTTAAGCGTGTTAAGTAACCGCGAACGCCGACCAGGGCCAGGCCCACCTCTCACCTGGGTGGTCTCAACCTGCCCTGTCGCTCCGCCACAAAGATCCACTTGCGGGTACTCCTACGAGCCGACCCGACTTTAGTCATCACATGTGTCATGTATGCAGTATATAAGTATATACCCGTGATCACCGCCCAGGTGATCACGGCCCGATAGTATAGCACAGCAGACGGACAAGAATGTAGGGCCACTGATGGAAATCTAGCATCCTATACTAAGCATGTAGGATTGCAGGTAAAGGTATCAACAGTAGTAGCAAGGATAGGCTATGCATCAGGATAGGATATCGAAAAACAGTAACATGCTACACTACTCTAATGCAAGCAGTATAGAGAAGAATAGGCGATATCTGGTGATCAAGGGGGGGCTTGCCCGGTTGCTCTGGCAAGTAGGAGGGGTCGTCGACTCCGTAGTCGAACTGGGCAGCAGCAGTGTCGGTCTCGTAGTCTACCGGAGAGAAGAGGGGGAAGAAACAGTAAATACAATGCAAACATAAGCATGACGATGCGTGACATGACAATGAGCGGTGCTAGGTGTGCCCTAACGTGACAGTAGGTGGTACCGGCGAAGGGGGGAAACATCCGGGAGGTATTCCCGATGTTTCGCGTTTTCGGACAGACGGACCGGAGGGGGAAAGTTGCTAGTTCGATAGGTTAGGGAGGTGTGGTGGACGAACAGACTGCGTATTCGGATTCGTCTCGTCGTTCTGAGCAACTTTCATATAGAAAACATTTTCATCCGAGTTACGGTTTAAAAGATATGAATTTTCAAAGATTATTTGAATTTCTGGAATTATTTAATTAACAGAAAAGGGATATGACGTCAGCATGACGTATGAGTGACGTCAGCGGTCAACAGTCCGGTTGACTGGTCAAAACTGACACGGGGGACCCACCTGTCATAGACAGTGGGTTAACAGAAGATTAAACTAATTAATTTTTAGTTAATTAACTACTGGGCCCACCTGTCAGTGAGTGATTAGATTAATTAATTATTTTTATTTATAAAACATTTTTCTTTTCTCTTTTTTTTTATTCTTTTTTTTTGCGGCGGGGCCGCATGTCAGTGGCTGGGCCTGCCCAGTCAGCACGTTGACTGGGTGGACCCAGTCAACGGGGCCCACGGGTCCACTGGCAGTGGCATTGGGGGGCCCAGGCCAGCCACGTCGGCGGCCGGCGCCGGAGCAACTCCGGCGACCAAATCAGCGGCGGCCCCTCGCCGGAGTTGGCCGGAATCGCGCTACGGGGCTCGGGGAGGAGCGGGGCTAGACCCATTCGAAAGGGCGCGCAGCGCCGCATCCAGGGGTGGCCGGGGCTTCGCCGGACTTGGCCGGAATCGGCGCCGGCGAGCGGCGGAGGCGGCGGCGCGCACGGGTGCCCGACGGAAACGAGGCTACGGCGGGCTATCGAGCAAGCGGAGGGGCTGGGGGGCATCTACGCGAGGTGGGGAGTGCAACGGGCTTGAGCCTGTGACCATAAGGTCACCGGAGACCCGCCGGCGGCGAGCTCCGCGGCGCGGCGTTCGGACGCGCGTGGGGAAGAAGCTAGGGGGCGCGCGAGAGAGAAAGGACAGGGGAGGAGGGGGGAGAGGCTCACCGCGCGGCACACGGAGGCCGGTGAGAGCTTAGGAGCAGCAGGTCGGCGCCGAGGAAGAAGGGGGTCGCCGGCGTCCGAAGTTGAAGACGAGCTCGGGGAGGCCGTTGCAGTGGCTCCGAGCTTCAACGGACAGGCGGAGGTGGTGTAGTCGAGGGAGGCGACGGCGTATGACACGGCGAGGTGGCGATTGGGGCACGGTGGCCGTGTGAACGACGGGAACGGCGGCGAGCGCGTCGGGCGTGGGGAAGGAGAGAGCGGCGCGGATCTGGGGGGGAAAGGCGGCGCAGGGGCCGAGA
>NC_057808.1:301291246-301300642 GCF_018294505.1 Triticum aestivum | reverse complement strand
GCGGGGCGAGTGGGAGAGAGGCCCGAGGAGGCGGGGGGAGCTGGCGCCCTTATCCTCCCCGTCGCCGGCGAGGGGGTGCGGCGGGGACGGCCCCTGTTCCGACCCCGGTCAGGGGAACAGGGGAGGGGGCGAGTGGGAGAGGTGGGCTGGGCCGGGGGGGTCGGCCCAGTTGGGCCAGCGGTCTAGCGGGGGAAAGGGCCTTCTCCCTTTTTTCTTTTTCTTTGTCTGTTCTGTTTCCTGATTTCTTTTTATTTGTTTATTTTCTTTTCTGTTTTATTTCATTTAAAAGTATTTAGGCATTTTATAAAAATGTGTTTTCTCCACAATAATTATCAGTGCAATTTCTGGCACCCATCGAACATTTTTGTTCAAATTTTTGAAAACTTTTATTTTCCACTTTGATTTTAATTGAAGTTTGAACTAGGAGTTTGAAAAGAAATTTGATGCAATTGTGATCAAGCCCTGTTTAGCAACATGATTAGCTTAATCTCAGAGAGTTACTGTAGCATGATTCTCGGGGTGTTACAAATCTCCTCCACTACAAGAAATCTCGTCCCGAGATTTAGGAGGTAGAAGGAAACAGTGCGGGGTATTCTTCGTGCAGACGATCCTCTCGTTCCCAAGTGGCCTCATCTTCAGAATGGTGCGACCACTGGACTTTGAGAAACTTGATCGCCTTCTGACGTGTGCGGCGTTCATCTTGGTCGAGAATGCGGACCGGATGTTCCTTATAGGAGAGGTCTTGCTGCAATTCGAGCACTTCATGATCCACAGCTCGGATTGGATCCTTGAAGCAACGGCGGAGCTGTGACACATGGAACACATCGTGAACCTGAGAAAGGTTCGGCGGTAGCTCCAGTTGGTATGCCACCTTTCCACGCCTTTCGAGAATAGTGAATGGGCCAATATAGCGAGGAGCTAGCTTGCCCTTGATCTCGAAGCGGTGAGCACCCTTCATAGGTGTGACTCGAAGATAAGCCTTTTCGCCAGGTTGATAGACCATGTCCTTATGATCACGGTCATACTGACTCTTCTGACGTGACTGAGCAGTCTTGAGATTCTCGCGAATAATGCGGACTTGTTCTTCGGCATCTTGGATAATATCCGGACCGAAGAGTGGACGTTCCCCAGTTTCTGACCAGTTCAGAGGGGTTCGGCACTTTCGTCCATACAACACTTCGAAGGGGGCCATCTTCAGACTAGCTTGATAGCTATTATTATAAGAGAACTCAGCATACGAGAGAGATTCCTCCCATTTCTTGCCGAAGGAAATAACACAAGCTCGAAGCATATCTTCGAGGACTTGGTTGACGCGTTCAACTTGCCCTTGCGATTGAGGATGAAACGCAGTACTGAATGACAGATGAGTTCCCATAGCTTCTTGGAAACTTGCCCAGAATCTTGAAGTGAATAAGCTACCACGGTCTGAGCTGATAACCAATGGAATACCGTGGAGTGAAACAATCCTGGACATATAGAGCGTTGCCAACTGGCTAGCAGTGATCGTTTCTTTGATTGCCAGGAAATGTGCAACTTTGGAAAGCCGGTCAATGACGACAAGAATAGCATCATTACCTTTCTGTGATTTGGGAAATCCAGTGACGAAGTCCATCTCAACATGGTCCCATTTCCATTCAGGAATAGAGATAGGTTGCAGAGTTCCAGCAGGCCTTTGATGTTCTGCTTTGATACGACGGCAAACGTCACACTCAGCAACATAACGAGCAATGGCTTGCTTCATATTAGACCACCAGAATCTCTGACGGATGTCTTGGTACATCTTTGTACTACCAGGATGGATACACAGAGGTGTATCATGAGCTTCTTTCATAACTTCCTATGTCATATCCAGGTTTTTCTCTGCACATGGCACCACTAGGCGGCCCTTGAAGTATAGGGTGCCATCTTCAGCAATGGTGAAGAATGAGGGCTTTCCTTCTGCGAGGTAGCGCTTAATCTTGTGGGCTTCAGAGTCATACTTCTGTAGCCTTTTGATGCTATCCACGAGATCTGGTTTAGCAACTAGGGTATTGAGGGAACCCTGGGTAACAACGTGGAGGTTCACCTTGCCAAACTCCTTAGGAGGGGGAGTGAGTGCACCCGAAGGGACAATATGGAGGTTCAGCTTCCTGAATTCTTCAACAAGCGAGGGCTGAACTTTGTGAACCTGGAGGTGGTTGCAGTAAGACTTGCGGCTCAAGGCATCAGCCATTACATTAGCCTTGCCTGGCGTATAGGAAATACCCAAGTCAAAGTCTGCAACAAGATCCATCCATCTCTGCTGACGGAGGTTCAGATCTGGCTGAGTAAACAGATACTTCAGACTTTGGTGGTCAGTGAAGATCTCGCAACGATTACCGAGAAGGTAATGTCGCCACTGCTTCAGTGCATGAATGACAGCAGCAAGTTCGAGGTCGTGAACTGGGTAGTTCTCTTCGTGAGGGCGCAATTGCCGAGAGGCATAAGCAATCACTTTGCGGTCTTGCATTAGGACACAGCCTAATCCTTGACGGGAAGCGTCGCAGTAAATGACGAAGTCCTTCTTAGTATCAGGTGGAGCTAGAACTGGAGCAGAAGTCAACTTGTCTTTGAGTGCCTGGAAACTTTCCTGACATTTGTCTGTCCATTGGAATTTGACACCCTTATGCAACAGGTTAGTCAGAGGCCTGGCGATCTTAGAGAAGTTCTCGACGAATCGACGGCAATAGCTGGCGAGACCGAGAAAACTTCTGACTTGCTTAACGTTCTTGGGAGGAGTCCAATCAAGAATAGCCTGAACTCGCTCGGGGTTGACGGCAATACCATCCTTAGAGATGACATGCCCAAGATAGGTCACTTCGGGTAGCCAGAATTCACATTTGGAGAACTTGGCATATAGTTGATGCTCTCATAGCTTTTCCAGCACAAGTCGAAGATGTTCAGCATGTTCTTCTTCGTTCTTGGAAAATACCAGGATATCATCCAGATAAACCACGACGAACTTGTCGAGGTAATCCATGAATATATAGTTCATCAGACGAGAGAAGGTGGCTGGAGCATTGGTTAAACCGAAAGACATGACGGTGTACTCGTATGAACCATAGCGAGTCACGAAGGCGGTCTTTGGGATATCCTCTTCACGAACACGGATCTGATGGTAGCCCAACCTCAAGTCGAGCTTAGAGAACACTGACGAACCTGCCAGTTGATCATACAGATCATTGATCCGAGGAAGAGGGTATTTATTCTGAATGGTAGCTTGGTTTATAGGACGGTAGTCTTGAACTAACCGGTTTGTCCCATCCTTCTTCTTGACAAAGAGGGAAGGTGCTCCCCAAGGAGAGCAACTTGGGCGAATGAATCCCTTGCGAAGAGATTTGTCGATTTCCTCCTTAAGCTCAAGGAGTTCATGCGGCGGCATTTTGTAGGGTCGCTTGGATATAGGAGTGGTGCCTGGTTTCAAGTTGATGATGAATTCGACAGCTCTAGCAGGGGGAATCCCTGGAAGTTCTTCAGGGAAGACGTCGAGGAATTCACGCACGACGGGAATGTTTTCAATGCCCTCGAGTGGTGCAGCGTTCAATGCATTCAATGCATAGAGCCTTGCCTCGGCATTTTGCACCAGATGAGCTTGGTAAGCAACTATTTCATCTGAAGGGTGTAGCAGATGGACGGTTTTAGTGGCGCAAACTATAGAAGCAGTATGCGCTTTCAACCAATCCATACCCAAAATGAGGTCGATGTTAGACGACTTCAGGATAATGGGAGAGGCATAGAATTCCAGCCCTTCGATTTCCACGGGGACATCGATGCCAACCAAGGAGGTTTGACACTGTCCCACGGGGGTTTTGACCAATACAGAGGTGTTCATCTCCTCACATTTAACGTCGTGCTTGTATGAAAAATCTTCTGACATGAATGAATGCGATGCACCTGTATCAAATAAAACGGATGCTGGTACTGAATTTACGAGGAGTGTACCCATCACAGTAGCAGGCTGGTCTTGAGCTTCATTGAGATCAACGTGGTTGGCATGAGCACGACCATAAGACTTAGCATTGTTGTTGCGGGGCTGATTGTTACCACGGCCAGTTGCTGGAAGGGCCAGTTGATTCTGGTTCTGGTTGCATTCTCTAGCACGGTGCCCTGGTTGACCACACCTGAAGCACAAGCCATTATTCGGAGTGGGAACAGGAGCTTGGGATGGTGGAGCTGGAAGTCTTGACTGCCTAGATGGTGGTGGAGGCACACGAGGTGCAGCATATGTCTGCCTTGGGGCAGATGCATTTGGACGGTACATGCTGTTCGGGATCCATATCTTACGCTTCTGTGTGGGCGAGCCCGAAGATGAGCCCGTGTCACGGTTGCGTCTGTGAGAGCTCTGGTATTCCTGCAGACCAGTTTCGACATTGATGGCCTTGTTCACCAAGGTGGCGAAATCAGCAAAGTCATGCACTAGAAGTGCGAGCTTGATGTCAGCTTGAAGGCCATCACGGAACTTCTCCTGTCTGCGTGCATCAGTTGCAATGTCTTCTTCAGCATAGCGGGACAAGTCCAGAAACTCCCGCTGATAAGCTTCGACAGTTTTGTTGCCTTGGGTGAGGTTGCGGAACTCACGCTTCTTCCGGTCCATGACTCCTTGAGGAATGAAGCGGGCACGGAAAGCAGCTTGGAAGTCTGGCCATGTGATGATTGTTCCAGCTGGCAGAGTACGCCTGTGGCTGTCCCACCATTGAGCTGCGGGTCCCTTCAAGAAGAAGGAAGCAAAGGTGACATAACTGGCAGGGGCTACATCAGCAGACTCCATCTCATAGGTGATGTCACGGAGCCAGTCATCAGCATCCAGAGGCTGAGTTGAGCTGCGGTAGATGGTTGGGTTGAGGCGTATGAAATCTTGAAGAGTCACTTGGGCTTGCTGCTGGTTCATATTGGGGCGAGGAAACTGAGCCATCATATTTTCCATGAATTGGCGGTTCAGTTCAAACTGTTGGATCATACCAGCCATGTACTCAGGTGGTGGTGGGGCATCGCCACCACGACCACGACCACCTGGTCTAACCATCCTGCTAATATATAACAGGGGTAGTTCAGCATTGAGAAATTTGCAATGACAAGAATCATTCATGATGAAACATGCATAATGAAAGGAGCACGATAGCTACTACATAGTAGTCGGCATAACTTTACAAAAGGGGTCATGCATAGTGTTCAGTACATAGAGTTCAGTACATAGACTAAAACATCATAGGCGGCACACAGGCTCGCGGCGACTGCAACTAATACTACAAGCAAGCCTACATCAGTCCCAAGAGGTACTGTGGAGGTAATCGTAGCCCGACAGCTGGTAGTGAGGCAACGGATAGCCCTCGACGTCAGCAGACTGGGGGCCGCGGATACTCAGGTGTAGAGCCCGACGCTCAGGTGGCAGAAGAGGGCCAAGTGCGGGAGAGTAGCCTCCCACCTCTGGCCAACCGACACCGTGGGGCATCACGGTCCTGGCTGGGTAGATCGCAGTATGCGGTACCTGTCCAGATCGGACAAAGGGGTGCAGCAGCGTCAGAGCACGGTAAAGGTGCTGACGGGTGGTGTACATCTCGTGGCGAAGAGCTCGGTTAGCTCGATCCAGCCCATCAGCATGCAGAACCAGGTGCTGATGGTAGAAGGGCTCTCGGGTGACAGTGGAGTAGGTAGCAGTATAGTATCCCTCCGCACCAACATCAGATGCGATAGCAATGTGCCTGAAAGGGGAGGTGTCCAACTCCTGATACTCTCCACGAAGACGTGTCAGAGCAGCATAGGCAGCATCGTGGACAGCCATATCGATGGTCACACCAACACCATGTGCGGTGTGCAGCACAGTAGTGGAGTCGTACTCCCGAGAGTAGAGGTGGACGATGGCACGGTACTGCTCCTGGTTAAAGTCCTGGTACTCCTCGTAGACGGTGTACTCAGGGTGCCAGCGGTAACCCAGATAGGTCATCATCTCAGCTAGCACCGCAGGTGATCCCGAGGCACCAATGGCCGTTGTGTGGCGCACGACCTGCCTCGAGGGTTCCATCTGAAAGTAAAGACGTTTCAAAGGAGTCAAATGACAGTGTGTGAATTGTTCAAAATACTACTCTAAGAAACAACTATGGCTTATCCAACTTTGGGGTGAATGCGGTCACGGGATCCTAGTGTTAGAGTTAGTAAATTCGTTTAACCCGAGTAGAAGAGAGTTCAGAGTCCCAGAGTAAAGGTCGAGGAGTAAAAGATACTAGTACCACCCAATGGCGACGTGGACCCGTAAGACACACAGCCATGTTAGTAAAAGTTTTGTAATGTCTAGACTCGACTTCGGCCAAGGAGTGTGGAAGGGGGATTCCTACAGGCAGTCGGCTCTGATACCAACTTGTGACGCCCCCGATTTGACCGTACACTAATCATGCACGCAAATGTGTACGACCAAGATCAGGGACTCACGGGAAGATATCACAACACAACTCTAAAACATAAATAAGTCATACAAGCATCATAATACAAGCCAGGGGCCTCGAGGGCTCGAATACAAGTGCTCGATCACAGACGAGTCAGCAGAAGCAACAATATCTGAGTACAGACATAAGTTAAACAAGTTTGCCTTAAGAAGGCTAGCACAAACTGGGGTACAGATCGAACGAGGCGCAGGCCTCCTGCCTGGGATCCTCCTAACTACTCCTGGTCGTCGTCAGCGGGCTGCACGTAGTAGTAGGCACCTCCAGTGTCGTAGGTGTCGTCGTCGACAGTGGCGTCTGGCTCCTGGACTCCAGCATCTGGTTGTGACAACCAGATAGAAAAGAAAAGGGGGAAGAGAGGGAAAGAAGCAACCGTGAGTACTCATCCAAAGTACTCGCAAGCAAGGAGCTACACTACATATGCATGGGTATATGTGTAAAGGGGCATATCAGTGGACTGAACTGCAGAATGCCAGAATAAAAGGGGGATAGCTAGTCCTGTCGAAGACTACGCTTCTGGTCATCTCCATCTTGCAGCATGTAGAAGAGAGTAGATTGAAGTCCTCCAAGTAGCATCGCATAGCATAATCCTACCCGGCGATCCCCTCCTCGTCGCCCTATTAGAGAGCGATCACCGGGTTGTATCTGGCACTTGGAAGGGTGTATTTTATTCAGTATCCAGTTCTAGTTGTCATAAGGTCAAAGTACAACTCCGGGTCGTCCTTTTACCGAGGGACACGGCTATTCGAATAGATAAACTTCCCTGCAAGGGTGCACCACATAACCCACCACGCTCGATCCCATTTGGCCGGACACACTTTTCTGGGTCATGCCCGGCCTCGTAAGATCAACGCGTCGCAGCCCCACCTAAGCACAACAGAGCGGTCAGCACGCCGGTCTAACCCTATGCGCGCAGGGGTCTGGGCCCATCGCCCTATGCACACCTGCACGTTGCGTACGCGGCCGGAAGCAGACCTAGCCTAGTGGCGTTCCAGTCCAATCCGGCGCGCGCCACTCAGTCGCTGACGTCAAGAAGGCTTCGGCTGATACCACGACGCCGGGATACCCATAACTACTCCCGCGTAGATGGTTAGTGCGTATAGACCAAATGGCCAGACTCAGATCAAATACCAAGATCTCGTTAAGCGTGTTAAGTAACCGCGAACGCCGACCAGGGCCAGGCCCACCTCTCACCTGGGTGGTCTCAACCTGCCCTGTCGCTCCGCCACAAAGATCCACTTGCGGGTACTCCTACGAGCCGACCCGACTTTAGTCATCACATGTGTCATGTATGCAGTATATAAGTATATACCCGTGATCACCGCCCAGGTGATCACGGCCCGATAGTATAGCACAGCAGACGGACAAGAATGTAGGGCCACTGATGGAAATCTAGCATCCTATACTAAGCATGTAGGATTGCAGGTAAAGGTATCAACAGTAGTAGCAAGGATAGGCTATGCATCAGGATAGGATATCGAAAAACAGTAACATGCTACACTACTCTAATGCAAGCAGTATAGAGAAGAATAGGCGATATCTGGTGATCAAGGGGGGGCTTGCCCGGTTGCTCTGGCAAGTAGGAGGGGTCGTCGACTCCGTAGTCGAACTGGGCAGCAGCAGTGTCGGTCTCGTAGTCTACCGGAGAGAAGAGGGGGAAGAAACAGTAAATACAATGCAAACATAAGCATGACGATGCGTGACATGACAATGAGCGGTGCTAGGTGTGCCCTAACGCGACAGTAGGTGGTACCGGCGAAGGGGGGAAACATCCGGGAGGTATTCCCGATGTTTCGCGTTTTCGGACAGACGGACCGGAGGGGGAAAGTTGCTAGTTCGATAGGTTAGGGAGGTGTGGTGGACGAACAGACTGCGTATTCGGATTCGTCTCGTCGTTCTGAGCAACTTTCATATAGAAAACATTTTCATCCGAGTTACGGTTTAAAAGATATGAATTTTCAAAGATTATTTGAATTTCTGGAATTATTTAATTAACAGAAAAGGGATATGACGTCAGCATGACGTATGAGTGACGTCAGCGATCAACAGTCCGGTTGACTGGTCAAAACTGACACGGGGGACCCACCTGTCATAGACAGTGGGTTAACAGAAGATTAAACTAATTAATTTTTAGTTAATTAACTACTGGGCCCACCTGTCAGTGAGTGATTAGATTAATTAATTATTTTTATTTATAAAACATTTTTCTTTTCTCTTTTTTTTATTCTTTTTTTTGCGGCGGGGCCCGCATGTCAGTGGCTGGGCCTGCCCAGTCAGCACGTTGACTGGGTGGACCCAGTCAAGGGGGCCCACGGGCCCACTGGCAGTGGCACTGGGGGGCCCAGGCCAGCCACGTCGGCGGCCGGCGCCGGAGCAACTCCGGCGACCAAAACAGCGGCGGCCCCTCGCCGGAGTTGGCCGGAATCGCGCTACGGGGCTCGGGGAGGAGCGGGGCTAGACCCATTCGAAAGGGCTCGCAGCGCCGCATCCAGGGGTGGCCGGGGCTTCGCCGGACTTGGCCGGAATCGGCGCCGGCGAGCGGCGGAGGCGGCGGCGCGCACGGGTGCCCGACGGAAACGAGGCTACGGCGGGCTATCGAGCAAGCGGAGGGGCTGGGGGGCATCTACGTGAGGTGGGGAGTGCAACGGGCTTGAGCCTGTGACCATAAGGTCACCGGAGACCCGCCGGCGGCGAGCTCCGCGGCGCGGCGTTCGGGCGCGTGTGGGGAAGAAGCTAGGGGGCGCGCGAGAGAGAAAGGACAGGGGAGGAGGGGGGAGAGGCTCACCGCGCGGCACACGGAGGCCGGTGAGAGCTTAGGAGCAGCAGGTCGGCGCCGAGGAAGAAGGGGGTCGCCGGCGTCCGAAGTTGAAGACGAGCTCGGGGAGGCCGTTGCAGTGGCTCCGAGCTTCAACGGAGAGGCGGAGGTGGTGTAGTCGAGGGCGGT
>NC_057808.1:301211298-301290836 GCF_018294505.1 Triticum aestivum | reverse complement strand
GGAGAGAGCGGCGCGGATCTGGGGGGGGAAGGCGGCGCAGGGGCCGAGAGGAGAGCGGGGCGAGTGGGAGAGAGGCCCGAGGAGGCGGGGGGAGCTGGCGCCCTTATCCTCCCCGTCGCCGGCGAGGGGGTGCGGCGGGGACGGCCCCTGTTCCGACCCCGGTCGGGGGAACAGGGGAGGGGGCGAGTGGGAGAGGTGGGCTGGGCCGGGGGGGTCGGCCCAGTCGGGCCAGCGGTCTAGCGGGGGAAAGGGCCTTCTCCCTTTTTTCTTTTTCTTTGTCTGTTCTGTTTCCTGATGTCTTTTTATTTGTTTATTTTCTTTTCTGTTTTATTTCATTTAAAAGTATTTAGGCATTTTATAAAAATGTGTTTTCTCCACAATAATTATCAGTGCAATTTCTGGCACCCACCGAACATTTTTGTTCAAATTTTTGAAAACTTTGATTTTCCACTTTGATTTTAATTGAAGTTTGAACTAGGAGTTTGAAAAGAAATTTGATGCAATTGTGATCAAGCCCTGTTTAGCAACATGATTAGCTTAATCTCAGAGAGTTACTGTAGCATGATTCTCGGGGTGTTACAGATGCGGACTTGGTCCGTGATCTGAGGATTGTCCTCATTGCTGCACAGAAGAATTATGTCCTTGATGCACCGCTAGGTGACAGACCGATTGCAGGAGCAGATGCAGACGTTATGAACGTTTGGCAAGCTCTATATGATGACTACTTGATAGTTTAGTGCACCATGCTTTACGGCTTAGAATCGGGGCTTCAAAGACGTTTTTGAAACGCCACGGAGCATATGAGATGTTCCAAGAGTTGAAATTAGTATTTCAAACTCATGCCCATGTCGAAAGGTATGAGACCTTTGACAAGTACTTTGCCTATAAGATGGAGGAGAATAGCTCAGCTAGTGAGCATGTGCTCAGAATGTCTGAGTACTACAATCACTTGAATCAAGTGGGAGTTAATCTTCCAGGTAAGATAGTGATTGACAGAGTTCTCTAGTCACTATCACCAAGTTACTAGAACTTCGTGATGAACTATAATATGCAAGGGATAACAGAAACGATTCCCAAGCTCTTCGTGATGCTGAAATCGACGAAGGTAGAAATCAAGAAAAGCATCAAGTGTTGATGGTTGACAAGACCACTAGTTTCAAGAAAAGGGAAAAGGGAAGAAGGGGAACTTCAAAAAGAACGGCAAGCAAGTTGCTGCTCAAGTGAAGAAGCCCAAGTCTGGACCTAAGCCTGAGACTAAGTGCTTCTACTGCAAAGGGACTGGTCACTGGAAGCGGAACTGCCCCAAGTATTTGGCAGATAAGAAGGATGGCAAGGTGAACAAAGGTATATTGGATATACATGTTATTGATGTGTACTTTACTAGTGTTTATAGCAACCCCTCGGTATTTGATACTAGTTCAGTTGCTAAGAGTAGTAAGTTGAAACAGGAGTTGCAGAATGAACAGAGACTAGTTAAGGGTGAAGTGACGATGTGTGTTGGAAGTAGTTCCAAGAATAATATGATCATCATCGCACACTCCCTATACTTTCGGGATTAGTTTTGAACCTAAATAAATGTTATTTGGTGTTTGCGTTGAGCAAGAATATGATTTGATCATGTTTATTGCAATACAGTTATTCATTTAAGTTAGAGAATAATTGTTATTCTGTTTACATGAATAAAACCTTCTATGGTTATACACCCAATGAAAATGGTTTGTTGGATCTCGATCGTAGTGATACACATATTCATAATATTGAAGCCAAAAGATGCAAAGTTAATAATGATAGTGCAACTTATTTGTGGCACTGCCGTTTAGGTCATATTGGTGTAAAGCGCATGAAGAAAATCCATGCTGATGGGCTTTTGGAATCACTTGATTATGAATCAGTTGATGCTTGCGAACCATGCCTCATGGGAAAAGATGACTAAGACTCCGTTCTCCGGAACAATGGAGCGAGCAACCGACTTATTGGATATAATACATACTGATGTATGAGGTCCGATGAGTGTTGACGCTCGCGGCGGGTATCGTTATTTTCTGACCTTTACAGATGATTTGAGCAGATATGGGTATATCTACTTGAAGAAACATAAGTCTGAAACATTTGAGAAGTTCAAAGAATTTCAGAGTGAAGTGGAAAATCATCATAACAAGAAAATAAAGTTTCTACGATCTGATCGCAGAGGCGAATATTTGAGTTACGAATTTGGTCTTCAATTAAAACAATGTGGAATAGTTTCACAAACTCATGCCACCTGGAACACCACAGCGTAATGGTGTGTCCGAACGTCATAACCGTACTTTATTGGATATAGTGCAATCTATGATGTCTCTTACCGATTTACCACTATCGTTTTGGGGTTATGCATTAGAGACAGCTACATTCACGTTAAATAGGGCACTGTCTAAATCCGTTGAGACGACACCGTATGAACTATGGTTTGGCAAGAAACCTAAGTTGTCGTTTCTTAAAGTTTGGGGTTGCGATGCTTATGTGAAAAAGTTTCATCCGATAAGCTCAAACCCAAATCGGAGAAGTGCGTCTTCATAGGGTACCCAAAAGTTACTATTGGGTACACCTTCTATCACAGATCCGAAGGGAAGATATTCGTTGCTAAGAATGGATCCTTTCTAAGAGAAGGAGTTTCTCTCGAAAGAAGTGAGTGGGAGGAAAGTAGAACTTGATAAGATAATTGTACCTTCTCCCGAATTGGAAAGTATTTCATCACTGAAATCAGTTCCAGTGATGCTTACACCAATTAGTGAGGAAGTTAATGATGATGATCATGAAGCTTCGGATCAAGTTACTACCAAACCTCATAGGTCAACCAGAGTATGGTTCCGCACCAGAGTGGTATGGTAATCCTATTCTAGAGTTCATGTTACTTGACCATGACGAACCTATGAACTATGAGGAAGCGATGATGATCCCAGATTCCGCGAAATGGCTTGAGGCCATGAAATCTGAGATGGGATCCATGTATGAGAACAAAGTGTGGACTTTGGTTGACTTGCTCGATGATCGGCAAGCCATAGAAAATAAATGGATCTTCAAGAGGAAGACGGACGCTGATAGTAGTGTTACTATCTACAAAGCTAGACTTGTCGAAAAAGGTTTTTGACAAAGTTCAAGGTGTTGACTACGATGAGATTTTCTCACTCGTAGCGATGCTTAAGTCTGTCCGAATCATGTTAGAAAATTGCCACATTTTATGAAATCTGGCAAATGGATGTCAAAACTACATTCCTTAATGGATTTCTTAAAGAAGAGTTGTATATGATGCAACCAGATGGTTTTGTCGATCCTAAAGGTGCTAACAAAATGTGCAAACTCCAGCAATCCATCTATGGACTGGTGCAAGCATCTTGGAGTTGGAACGTACGCTTTGATAAGTTGATCAAAGCATATAGTTCTATACAGACTCGCGGTGAAGCCTGTATTTACAAGAAAGTGAGTGGGAGCACTACATCATTTCTGATAAGTATATGTGAATGACATATTGTTGATCGGAAAGAAGATGCCCCACTTTCCTCCTTTTCCTCCCTCTCCTTCCTTCTCCTTCTCCTCCTTCCTTTCCTCCTCCTAGTAGGAGTAGGAAAGGGGAGTCCTACTCCTACTAGGAGGAGGACTCCTCCTCCTGGCGCGCCCTACAGGGGCTGGCCGGCCTCCCCCCTTGCTCCTTTATATACGGGGGCAGGGGCACCCTAGGACACACAAGTTGATATGTTGATCTCTCCCAGCCGTGTGCGGTGCCCCCCTCCACCATAATCCACCTCGGTCATATCGTAGCGGTGCTTAGGCGAAGCCCTGCGTCGGTAGCAACATCATCACCGTCATCACGCCGTCGTGCTGACGGAACTCTCCCGTGAAGCTCTACTGGATCGGAGTTCGCGGGACGTCATCGGGCTGAATATGTACTGAACTCGGAGGTGCCGTACCTTCGGTACTTGGATTGGTCGGATCATGAAGACGTACGACTACATCAACCGTGTTGTGCTAACGCTTCCGCTTTCGGTCTACAAGGGTACGTGGACAACACTCTCCCTCTCGTTGCTATGCATCACCATGATCTTGGGTGTGCGTAGAATTTTTTTGAAATTACTACGTTCCCCAACAGTCTCCTATGTTGTCACTTTCATATACTAGTGGGAAATTTTCATTATAGAACTTGGCTTGTATATTCCAATGATGGGCTTCCTCAAAATTGCCCTAGGTCTTCGTGAGCAAGCGAGTTGGATGCACACCCACTTAGTTTCTTTCTTGAGCTTCCATAAACTTATAGCTCTAGTGCATCCGTTGCCTGGCAATCCCTACTCACTCGCATTGATATCTATTGATGGGTATCTCCATAGCCCGTTGATACGCCGAGTTGATGTGAGACTATCTCCTTCTTTTTGTCTTCTCCACAACCACCATATTCTATTCCACCTTTAGTGCTATGTCCATGGCTCACGCTCATGTATTGCGTGAAAGTTGAAAAAGTTTGAGAACATCAAAAGTATGAAACAATTGCTTGGCTTGTCATCGGGGTTGTGCATGATTTGAATACTTTGTGTGATGAACATGGAGCATAGCCAGACTATATGATTTTGTATGGATAAGCTTTCTCTGGCCATGTTATTTTGAGAAGACATAATTGCCTTGTTAGTATGCTTGAAGTATTATTGTTTTTATGTCCGTATTAAACTTTTGTTTTGAATCTTACGGTTCTGAACATTCATGCCACAATAAGGAAAATTACATGGAAAAATATGTTAGGTAGCATTCCACATCAAAAAATCTGTTTTTATCATTTGCCTCCTTGAGGAAGAGCAGGAATTAAGCTTGGGATGCTTGATAAGTCTCTGACGTATCTATAATTTTTCTATTGTTCCATGCTATTATATTATCCATCTTGGATGTTTTATATGCATTTATATGCTATTTTATATTATTTTTGGGACTAACCTATTAACCTAGAGCCCAATGCCAGTTTCTGTTTTTTCCTTGGTTTTGATTTTTACAGAAAAGGATATCAAACGAAGTCCAATTGAGCTAAAATTTACGGTGATTTTTTATGGACCAAAAGAAGCCCCCGAAGCAAAAGAGTTGGGCCAGAAGAGCCACGAGGCCTCCACAAGGGTGGAGGGCGCGCCCTACCCCCTGGGCGCACCCTCCGTCCTTGTGGGCTCCTTGTGGACCCCCCCTAACTTGTTCTCGATGCCAAAAAATCCTATAAATACAGAAACCCCCAGAAATAAACCTAGATCGGGAGTTCCGCCGCCGCAAGCCTCTGTAGCCACGAAAAACCAATCGGGACCATGTTCCGGCACCCTGCCGGAGGGGGAAACCATCACCAGTGGCCATCTTGATCATCCCGGCGGTCTCCATGACGAGGAGGGAGTAGTTCACCCTCGGTGCTGAGGGTATGTACCAGTAGCTATGTGTTTCATCTGTCTCTCTCGTATTCTAGATTTGGCACGATCTTGAAGTACCGTGAGCTTTGCTACTATAGTTGGATCTTATGATGTTTCTCCCACTCTACCTTCTTGTAATGGATTGAGTTTTCCCTTTGAAGTTATCTTATCGGATTGAGTCTTTAAGGATTTGATAACACTTGATGTATGTCTTGCATGTGCTTATCTGTGGTGACAATGGGATATTCACGTGATCCACTTGATGTATGTTTTGGTGATCAACTTGCGGGTTCTGTAACCTTGTGAACTTATGCATAGGGGTTGGCACACGTTTTCGTCTTGACTCTCCGGTAGAAACTTTGGGGCACTCCTTGAAGTTCTTTGTGTTGGTTTGAATAGATGAATCTGAGATTGTGTGATGCATATTATATGATCAAACCCGCGGATACTTGTGGTGACATTGGGGTATCTAGGTGGCATTAGGGTTTTGGTTGATGTGTGTCTTAAGGTGTTATTTTAGTACGAACTCTAGGGCTGTTTGTGACACTTATAGGAATAGCCCAATAGATCGATCAGAAAGAATAACTTTGAGGTGGTTTCGTACCCTACAATAATCTCTTTGTTTATTCTCCGCTATTAGTGACTTTGGAGTGACTCTTTGTTGCACGTTGAGGGATTGTTATATGATCTAATTATGTTATCATTGTTGAGAGAACTTGCACTAGTGAAAGTATGAACCCTAGGCCTTGTTTCGAAGCATTTCAATACCATTTTCGCTCACTTTTACCACTTGTTACCTTGCTGTTTTTATATTTTCAGATTACAAAAACCTATATCTACTATCCATGTTGCACTTGTATCACGATCTCTTCGCCGAACTAGTGCACCTATACAATTTACCATTGTATTGGGTGTGTTGGGGACACAAGAGACTCTTTGTTATTTGGTTGCAGGGTTGCTTGAGAGAGACCATCTTCATCCTACGCCTCCCACGGATTGATAAACCGTAGGTCATCCACTTGAGGGAAATTTGCTACTGTCCTACAAAACTCTGCGCTTGGTGGCCCAACACGAGTCTACAAGAAGAAGGTTGCATAGTAGACATCAGCTGCTACGGGAAGAAGGAAAGAGGGGAAGAGAAAGGAAAGGGGGGATTTGGCCTCCCCCTTCCCTTTCTCCCCCTCCTCTTTCCTCCCCCCTCCGGCAAATAAGGAAGGGGGCGCGCCACTTGGGAGGACCCCAAGTAGGATTCGGCCTACTTGGGGCACCCTCCTGGCTGCTCCCTCCTCCCCCCACCTATATATATGTGGGAGGGGGCGCCTAGCACAACCAGACAATGGCCTAGCCGTGTGTGGCGTCCCCCTCCACCGTTTACACCCTCGGTCATATTTCTGTAGTGCTTAGGCGAAGCCCTGCGAAGATCACTTCACCATCATTGTCACCAAGCCGTCGTGCTGATGGAACTCATCTACTACCTCGACGTCTTGCTGGATCAAGAAGGCGAGGGACATCACCAAGCTGAAAGTGTGCAGAACTCGGAGGTGCCGTACGTTCGGTACTTGATCGGTCGGAGCTAGAAGAAGTTCGACTACATCAACCGAGTTGTTAAACGCTTCCGCTTACGGTCTACGAGGGTACGTAGACACACTCTCCCCCTCGTTGCTATGCATCTCTATGGATAGATCATTGCGTGTGCGTATAAATTTTTTTGTTTTCCATGCAACGATCCCAACATTGAGAACATCAAAAGTATGGACCAATTGCTTGGCTTGTCATCAGGGTTGTGCATGATTTAATACTTTGTGTGATGAAGATGGAGCAGAGCCAGACTATATGATTTTGTAGGGATAACTTTCTTTGGCCATGTTATATTGAGAAGACACGTTTGCTTTATTAGTATGCTTGAAGTATTACTGTTTTTATGTCAATATTAACCTTTTGTTTTGAATCTTATGGATCTGAATATTCATGCCACAATAAAGAAAATTACATGGATAAATATGTTAGGTAGAATTCCACATCAATTTTTTTTTGTTTTTATCCTTTACCTACTCAAGGACGAGCAAGAATTAAGCTTGGGGATGCTTGATACGTCTCCAACATATCTATAATTTTTTATTGTTCCATGCTATTATATTATCTATTTTAGATGTTTTATATGCAATAATATGTTGTTTTATATTATTTTTGGGACTAACTTATTAACCCAGAGTCCAGTGTCAGTTCCTGTTTTTCCTTGTTTTTGAGTTTTACAGAAAAGGAATATCAAACGGAGTCCAAACGGAATAAAACATTCGTGATGATTTTTATTGGACCAGAAGACACACGTGGCACTTGAAAAGGAAGGCAGAAGGGTCCCGAGGGCTCCACAAGCCCTCAGGGCGCGCCCCTGGCTTGTGGGCCCCACGGGACTCCTCCAAACCTAATTCTTGGCCTATAAATTCAAAAATATTCCCAAATGACCAGAGGCGTCCACCAAACCTAGTTCCTGTTTTTCCTTGTTTTTGAGTTTACAGAAAAGGAATATCAAACAGAGTCCAAACGGAATAAAACATTTGTGATGATTTTTCTTGGACCAGAAGACACACGTGGGACTTGAAAAGGAAGGCAGAAGGGTCCCGAGGGCTCCACAAGCACTCAGGGCGCGCCCCTGGCTTGTGGGCCCCACGGGACTCCTCCAAACCTAATTCTTGGCCTATAAATTCAGAAATATTCCCAAATGACCAGAGGCGTCCACCAAAATACTTTTCCGTCGTCGTAATCTTCTATACCCGTGAGATCCCATCTAGGGACCTTTTCCGGCACCCTGCCAGAGGGGATTCGGTCACGGAGGGCTTCTACATCAACTCTATTGCACTTTCGATGAAGCGTGAGTAGTTTACCACAGACCTACGGGTCCATAGCTAGTAGCTAGATGGCTTCTTCTCTCTCTTTGATCCTCAATACCATGTTCTCCTTGATGTTCTTGGAGATCTATATGATGTAATATTCTTTTGCGGTGTGTTTGTCGAGATCCCATGAATTGTGGATTTATGATCAGTTTATCTATGAATATTATTTGAATCTTCTTTGAATTCTTATATGCATGATTTGATATCTTTGTATTTCTCTTCGAATTATCGGTTTGGTTTGGCCAACTAGATTGGTTTTTTTTTGCAATGGAAGAGGTGATTAGTTTTGGGTTCAATCTTGCAGTGTCCTCACCCAGTGACAAAGTAGGGGTAGCGAGGCACGTATTTGTATTGTTGCCATCAAGGGTAAAAATATGGGGTTTTCATCATATTGCTTGAGTTTATCCATCTACATCATGTCATCTTGCTTAAGGCGTTACTCCATTCTTATGAACTTAGTACTCTAGATGCATTTTGGATAGCGGTCGATGTGTGGAGTAACAGTAGTAGATGCAAGTAGGAGTCGGTCTACTTGACATGGACATGAGCCTATATTCATAATCATTGCCTTGGAAATCGTCATAATTTTGCGCTTTTCTATCAATTGCCCGACAGTAATTTGTTCACCCACGTATTATTTGCCTTCAAGAGAGAAGCCTCTAGTGAAACCTATGGCCCCGGGTCTATTTTCCATCATATATTTTCAGATCTATAAACCAAAAAAACAAAAATATCTCGCTACAATTTATTTACTTTTAATTTGTTTTAGGTTTTAGTAATCTTTTATATCTATCTCTATCAGATCTCACCTTTGCAAGTTACCGTGAAGGGATTGACAACCCCTTTATCGCGTTGGGTGCAAGTGTTTGATTGTTTGTGTAGGTGCATAGATTGGAGATTTGCTTGTATCTCCTACTGGATTGATACCTTGGTTCTCAACTGAGGGAAATACTTATCTCTACTTTGCTGCATCACCCTTTCCTCTTCAAGGGAAAAATCAATGCAAGCTCAAGAAGTAGCACATGGGAGGACCCACATGGACGTGGGTAGTGGGGCAAGGCCCCACACCCCTAATCTAGGCGCCCCTTAAAAGGAATAAGATCATTCTCGAACGGATAAGACCAGGATTCCTAAAATAGGAGATAACAATCGATGGGGAAGGAAAAGAGGGATTTCCTTCCTCCCCCTTGGCCAATGATCCTTGGAGGGCAAGCCACCAGCTCCCTCCACCCCTATATATAGTGGGGAGGCGCATGGGTTGCTGCACCCTTCCACCCCTACCCATCTCCCTCCTATTACACCTCCTCCACCTCGCGCAGACGCTTAGCAAAGCCCTGCTGCAGTTCCGCTGCTGCCACCACCACCAAGTCATCGTGCTCGTCACGATCTCATCTACCTCCTCTCCCTCGCTTGTTGTATCAAGAAGGAGAGGATGCCACCGATCCAGACTTGTGCTAAACTCGGAGGTGTCGTTTGTTCGGCACTAGATCGGATTGGATCACGATTGAATCGCGAAGAGTATGACTACATCAACCGTGTTACATACGCTAACGCTTTCTGTCTACAAGGGTACGTAGACACACTACCCTCTCGTTGTTATTCATCTCCTAGATTAGATCTTGGGTGTTCCGTAGGAAGTTTTTTGATTTTCATGCAACGTTCTCCATCATGTGGCTCATGCATACATGTGAAGATTGGTCCAACAACTTTTTTGCCTATGACCACGTGCAAGGGTTGTATGTTAGGCTGCTCATAGTGGGAAGTAACTTAGACTAATATGATGCATGTGTTACTACTCTATGTTACTAGTCTATATGTTACTGTGTACCTCTGTCGTAGTTTATTAGCCCCCTTGTATTTAGGGTCATATTTTGATCATGGTTTTAATAAAATATAAATTATACATCGCAAAAATAATATTATCGGAAACTATGTGTAAATACGAATCCAACGTTTTGATTTTGTGCGACATGCATTAATATTTTGTTAGTTAAATCTATGGTCAAATTTGACATTAAATATGAAGTGGACCAATATAAGCCAAGATGGAGGTAGTAGCAACATATGTGCGGTACCACACAAACACCTCTCTCCTCATTAACTACTTGCCACATAAGCAAACTTGCCTTGGTATGCGTTATGTTGATAACTAAGTTACCCGGTATGACCAACCTAAGATCAAGGACAATAAGGTGACATAAACAGGCTATATGAACTTAAATAGTATATCTTTGTTTAGTTGAAGAAGAGAGAAGAGGAGAGAGAATGAAAGCGAGATGTAAAATAAGGGCCAACTTTAACACGAGCCCAAGACACTTTATGAAATTGTAAGGTGAACCAGTCATTAATAAAGTAGTACATATTTAAAACTTATTATTGGATGTGCCAATGTTCCACCTTGTATAGGTGTTAAGCCTGTCAGGTAGGCAAAAAATTCGATGTGGTAAGGTAATTAAGAGGAGAGATATAGTTTGGTGACCCCAGAAAGAAACAATGGTAAGGCCCTTCCCTGTGCTCCAAGGTGTACTGGTGGTAAGGGTGCCACATAGACAAAAAATGATATGGCAGAGCAATTAAAGAGGAGATGGAGCATTAAACCTGCCAGGTAGGCAAAAAAATCTGGTGTGGCATGGTAATTAAGAGGAGAGAGATAATTTAGTGACCCCAGAAAGAAACAATGATAGGGCCTTTCCCTGTGCTCCAAGGTGTACTGGTGGTAGGGTTCTACATAGGCAAAAAAAATAATGTGGCAGAGCAATTAAAAAGGAGAGAGAGCATTATGATGACCCTAGGAGGAAATGACGTTAAACGCGTGAACCTATGCAAAATGGCTACCAATGCATGAAAAAGTTTAAGTGTTAAACAATTAAACGAGAGAAGTTTAGCTACAAAATCTAAGCATCTATGCATTTGAGGATTACTTGATAAGATTTTTAATGTGGTTAGCACCTCACCTAAGCATCAATGCATTGGATGAGGCTTAAGCGTGTGAATCTAGGAAAAACACTTAAATAAAGGAAGTTCATCAATGCATGCAATAGTTTAGGTTCTATATCATTAAGTGAAGCGAGCTTAGCTACAACAAGTCAAGCATCTATGCATTAATGGTTTTAGTTGCTAAACTTTTTAATGTGCTTAGCACCTCAATATATTCATGCTCAATACCTTGATGCCCGGCTCTCAGACGACATTTCCACTTGATCGCCTTGACAAACCTTAGCTGTGAATACCACTTGATGCCACACAAACTAGTGAGAAGCTAACTCGTGCGTGTAGGCGGCCCGATCTTTCACGGCGACTCTTGATCAACAGTTCATCCCTCGAGTTCCTCCTCGCAACCTCCAATAATAATTCTCCAGCCGTTCACGACGATGCACGAATAAAGATAAATATCCTATTGGATTAGCACGTAGGCGTCGATGTGATGATCAACCCTCCAACACTGATAGATTTCCTCGATGGAAAATCATAAAAACTATTCATGATTCAGTCGTCCAAAACCTGGACGTTTTCTGACAATTTTCATAACTCACGAAATAAACTCTGATCCTTTTTTTCTTCTTTCTGAGCCTCTGTTGAACAATACTGAACATAATCAACCATTCTAGTAAATAACTTAGTGCTCAACCCCTTAACGGATTCGCCTTCGGTAGCATCAACAATCGACGGCATCATGTCTGTATCGTGACCGCAGATTGATGGGGTTGCCGTCGACGAGGGTCGGGGCGGCAACGCCAGTCACTAGGGGCCGAGGGGTCGAGGTCGCCGGTGACGAGGGACTATGACAGTGGGGGTTGGGTCATGCGCTCAGTGATGTTACTTGCGTGGCGCCGTTGCTGCTTGCTGTGGTGCGGGCCCTGGATCCCGATGACCACGACGGCGAGGACCTGCGGCGGTTGGACCTCGTCGGCATCGAGGGCGCACCTCTTCCTCTCTCTGGCGCACTTCGACATCTCCTCCGGTTCTCTCTCGGTTGGGGTAAGGGAGGGAGAGTTGTCTTTTGGAGGAAGGTTTTTTTTAAGACCAGTCATTAAATGTGGGGCCAACATGTCATAATCGTCATTAAAATGGTCTAAGCCATCAATCAATGTTTTATGCAAAAGATGAGGCCAAGAATCAATAGTTTCTGGTTCAAAGTAAACCGCTGCAACCCTAGACGTTAATTCGGTGGTTTTCTGCAATTCACTCACCAGAAAACTTCATTTGAATTTGAGCGTGTGCACCTCGAACTTGCATTCATCAAAATCAAGGGTAGGATCCTTCTTGATCCATGTCGGGTGCATCCAGAAGCCGAGTGTCGGGCGCAACCCCGACGCTCTACGGATTGACAGGCTGGCAATCGGGTGGGCGCTGGACCTGTACCCTCACCACGTCGCCGGGAGGACTCTCGGCTCACCAAAGTGACGAAAGCACTGCCCAGGTAGCAAACTGGCGGAGAACCATTTTGGCCGGCGGCTTAGTGCGCCTTGAGCAGCAGGCGCCGAACTGACGGATCACCCCCTGCGCTCAGGGTGTTTGATGAAATGCCGCTTGAGGTTATCTAACTGAAGAGCAGGTTCCATCACACCAGGTATGCCGAATTCCTGGAAATCAGCTGAAGTACCATATGTGAATTTGAATACTCTCTATTTAACATGTCATGTTCTGATGACTGTGCTTGAGCTTTGAGATATTATTATGGATGCAACTAGCCAACGTTCTGGCACGTTTGGGTATGAACTTGATCAGATTAAATTGCAATGCATAATCTGGATTGTTGAGGCTCCTTTCAACATTGTTTTAGTAATATTATGGATTGCCCTGAGGAACCACAACCTGCATAGTTGCATTCAGCGACTGAAAGACTGTTTTTATGGGGAACATAATCAATTGATCTCCTCTGCCTTCTATAATTTTATTTGCTATATATAAAATTTCAATGTGATATGAATGATGACCCCCCCCCCTCACCTGTATTTATTTATGAGTGAAAACCATCAACTGCATCTATACCCGCACAAGAAGACTTCATTTGACGAGTGCATTTCAAACTTGCATTCATCAAAATCAAGGGTAGGATCCTTCTTGATCCATGTTTACCTCTCTACGACTCAGCATTGTGACTGCGCCACGTGATGCCATGAATTACGGTGCAAGCTACTTAATGTAGGGGAGATTAGTGTCTAGGTGTCCCGCTGGTTGCGAAAACATTTCAGGTTTTTTTTTGCAACAACTAAAGTGTGAGGGTACCTTGTTCTCTTCCAAGTGGATAGATTAGTTTGTAATTGTTACCAAACCAGAAAACTTACTAAATGCTAAGATGCATGTTACTTTCAACAGAAGTTTCCCAGGCGATCGTCCCCATGTTTCATCTGCAGACCCCCTCTGTACTAGGATATCTCATTTCCAGGTTTGTATTTTCTTGTTGGCATTTCTTTTTTTTTCTATTGATACACACTGAAATGTGGAATGTTTTCTAAAAGGTAAAACATGTGGAATGTTTCTTTTCTGTGATCTTTACGCATGTACATGTTCATGATTATTTTCTGCACCAAATACTCTGAACTGGTTGTATTACGTAATTTCAGGTATGAATCTGATCAATACATGTGCAATGAAACCATTAGTCGGTCTGTCGTATTTATTTCAGTTGTGGTTTCTGTGCTGGTGGTGACTCTACTTGTGCTTTCATATTCGATCTGGACAGAAAATAAAACTTAATAACGTGTGTGCTCTTATATTGCTATAACATGTATTATTGATTATTAAGGGTTTACTGTCTTGCTATTTATGCTATATATCTTTTTTTAGAATAATTTATGCTAAATATCTGACATTTGTGCCACCAGTTTCTACACAAGATCCTCCCAGAGTGGAAAAGGTCAGAAAATTTTCATGCGAACCACCTGCAAAATAATACGAATTTCCGGTTCACACCACTTTGACCTGGAGAAGTTTATGAATAAGTTCTAAAGTTTCATTGGAGAAGGAGCATTTGGGCTACTATACTATGGCCGTTTAGAAGATGACACTAAGCATGCTGTCAAGATGCATTCTGAATCTGTCTCACTCTCGCATGGAATTGATGAGTTTTTAGCAGAGTTGCCAAATTATTAACTTTACTGTCAGGGCCCTCTACTGCTGTTTCAGTTAAAAAGAAGTTACCAAATTGTGCACCTAAAAACTTCATGATTTCAGGATCTTGTCGACCTTAATAAAATTTACTGTTGAGGCCTCCCCTACAGTTTCAGTTCAAAATAGTTATAAAATTATGCACCTAAAAAAGTTCAAGATTTCAGAATCTTCCAATGGTGTATGTGTCATACATAGGACAACTTGTCATTTCTCCTCGGGTGAGAAACAATTGAAGTTTGTAATGTAGGCTCAGCGAGTTGCATTTGCAGTGAGATTACTGAAACATTAAGAGATTTTCTTTATGTTCTTTGTGCCCACTATACTTGGAGTCTAATCAGGCACTTAAATGTTCAGTCTCTATATAATCTGAATGCTGAAAGGGTTACTAGTAAGTGATATTTTCTGTTTGTAATTGACATCTATGGTCCATTGACACAGTTGATCAAATTAGATAATTTCTTGCTACATTTCATAAAACTGAATTTTCATGAATGCTCATTTTATTTTTCAGGCATCTGCCATTGTCTATCTCTGCAGCTTGATAGTATCTCCTGTTACACGTCTGAGTATCTAAGTTTAAATTACTATTTTCTTCCTCAACTCAATGAATTTTTTTTTTACTATGTCAATGAGGGTTTTTTTCTTTGGAGGAACCAACTCAATGGAATTCTACACTGTTTATGGGAGACTAGATGGTTGAGTTGACCATTATGTCTCCGCTGGAGCAATGCTTTGGATATTGTCCGGTGTTAGGATTGTTTTTTTTACAACTTCATAATTTATGCCCCGTCAGTCGCAATAGGAGCTGCCAGTGCATTTATGACGGTATGCTCTTAACTTTGATTCGATTTTAAAGAGTTATTCATAGAGTATATCACCTCTATATACTTGCGTAGAAGTATATGTAATATGTACTTGCCAACTGTGTAGGTTTGTACAGCTCTTTGACATATATATCCATTCCTTATATGCCTTGTTGTTATTATAAGCATTTCAAAGCCCTCTTGAAGATTTACAATCGAATTTGTCTACATTTGCATATGATGCGTAATCATGTCAGAAGCTAGAAGCTGGACGTTCACTTTTCATCATTCTTATGTCCAGTTTTTCCCTTGATCACAGGTCAGTGGTATCGGCGATGGAAGGCGATTTAGTAGGAGAAGATCCAAATGGTCGTGCTTTTATGTGTGGCTCAATA
The DNA here is from genome assembly GCF_018294505.1 of Triticum aestivum. Classification (NCBI taxonomy): domain Eukaryota; kingdom Viridiplantae; phylum Streptophyta; class Magnoliopsida; order Poales; family Poaceae; genus Triticum; species Triticum aestivum. The sequence goes on along the minus strand of NC_057808.1, from coordinate 301,275,231 downwards.
ATAATCATGTGGCATGCCTTAATGCCTTTGTATATTCTGAAGTCCCATCTTAGAGCTCATCATCATCATCATAAGAGAATTTAGTACTCTTATTACAGTATAATGAGAGTTCTATTTTTGCATGGCAGGAAGCACCAAAGATGAGGGAGAATCCTGCGAAGACCTCTAGTGGAGGCAGAGCGTCTTCTTGAGTACTAATTCTTGCTGGTAGCGCTTGCACTGCAGATCATCACTCATGTACATGTTCCATGGAGCTATTAACAACCTGCCACGTGGGAAAACAAATTCAGACACACATGATCGATTGGTTCCCTTATACTATATATAGTCTGGATAAATGTTAGAGGGCCAACATAGAAGGGCACTCAGCAAGATTTTGAGTATAAATTAGAAGTAGCACAGAAGTTGAAACCTACTAATAGTCATACCTCATATGTAGCTGTATAAATTCATAACCTTGTAACTGTTAATGTAGCTTAATCACATTGTTACAAATACAGTGTGGTGTTTACTTAGGGCTTTGTTTTGCATGATTGATTTCACCATCTGGTTTCCAGATTAGGGACTGAAAACAGGAACAAAGCCTTGTCTGCTATCATGTGCTATTTTTGGCAGATTAGGCAGTTGGTTTCATCCCTCATAGCACAAAGCTAGAATGTTAACTGAAAGCCAGCGGCTTGCATGTGATGTGTGTTTAGTTAGTGCAAGTCGGTGGAGACAAGGCAAGTTGAGGTTTTAGGAAAAGACAAAAAGGTAGAGTGGAGTCGTTTCATTCTTTTCTGGTTTCGTTTGGAAGACCATTTCATCACGAATTTTGTTTTTCAGGCACCTGCTAATGCTATTGTCTATGTCTGCAGCTTGATGATATCTGTCATGTTATCTACTTGCATTTTAATGTATCTCTTTTCTTCCTCAACTTAGGAATTCTATGAGACAAGATGGCCGAGTTTCTGTTAACTCTTTTTTTTTACTTCTTGAGGGGGCAATGCATTGAATATTGTTTGGTGCTGGAACTCTTATTTATCAAGGATAGTGCACAACTTTATGCATGCCTAATGCCTTGTCAATCACAATTGGATCTAGCAATGCACATATGATAGTTTGTTCTTTTGAAAGGGTAAATTTAGTACAACATCATGGTAAAATTTAGCTGTTGATAACTATATGCCTTGCTGCAAGTATTTCATAGCCCTCGTGTAGATATGCAACTGAACTTTTCTACATGTTCTATCTTTTTGCACTTTCCCTTGCTCACAGGTCACAAGTAATCACCATGGAATATGTTTTAGCTGTGAAGGTAATGTATGTTACTTGGCGCTGATGCATCATCATGACAAATGGAATTTGATACCCTTGCAGTACAATGAGAGCTTTATTTTTGTGTGACAGAAACTCAGAAAGTAGCAAGATTAGCGAGAATCATGAATTTGCATCTGGCTATTTAGTTACGGGAGACTCGGTTTGGGGCTAGGTCCAGTCGTCTGCCTGCTGCTTTCGGCCGCGATAGTTTATAGCATGGAGTCATGAACCTCCTGAGGCCTCCATTGGTTTGGAGGAATTTTATAGGAATTCTGCGAGATAGGATTTTTATAGGAAAAATTCCTTTACTGTTCTTTGGTTTGTATGATTAGGATCCTATTTGTATGAAGGAATTCTCCCTATTCTTCACATTTCATAGGAAAATAAACATTAACCTAGACCCAATGAAAAAATTCCTATGATGTAAACAAAAGGACATCTCTCTTCGTATTTCTATTCATAGAATTTGAGATGCATGACATCTCATTTCATAGGATTTTTATAGGAAAAATTCCTTTACTGTTCTTTGGTTTGTATGATTAGGATCCTATTCATATGAAGGAATTCTTCCTATCCTTCACATTTCATAGGAAAATAACCATTAGCCTAGACCCAATGAAAAAATTCCTATGATGTAAACCAAAGGACATCTCTCTTCGTATTTCTATTCATAGAATTTGAGTTGCATGACATCTCATTTTCTGCAAGTTTCCTATTCCTATGATATTCCTACCCCTATGAACCAAAGGACCTTTGAGTTTTTGAAGATCTCTGCTGCACTACAGCGTCTTGTTGCGTAACTCTTGCTGTCAGCACTTGTACTGTACATGTTGTGTGGAAACAAATTCAGAGATGTAATCTATTCACTTTTACTGTAGAGCCTGGATAAAACTTAGATGACGAATCGGAAGTACAAATCGAAAGTAGAAACTTGCTAATGGTCGTACATAACTGGGTAAATTGACCTCCACGCCTAGCTTGTACTTATATTTATAGTTCTAGAATTACCCATCCGAACATCTTATTTACATTTTTGCTTTGTTTTGATTTGTAGTGGAACAGCCTTGCCTGCCAGCATACGCGATTGAGCGTGACAGATTAGGCAGTTGGTTTCACCCCTCGGTGTACAAAGCTAGAATGTTAACTGAAAGCCTGTGCTCTTGCATGCTCTGTGTATTTAATTAGTGTAACTCCATGGAGACAAGGCAAGTTGAGGTTTCAGGAAAAGACAAAAGGGCAGAGTGGAGGCCGTTTCAATCTTTCCTTGTTTGGCTTGGAAGGCCGTTTCATCACGAATGCTTGTTATAAAAAATCAATCAACAATTGTTGCCTGGCAAAACAAAGCTCAATAATTTGGTATCGAGGCTGCATTCAGCTTCCACTAGCTAAGGTTTAGTCGGGAAGAAATCCACATCTAGGACCATCCAATAGCTGTAGCTGAGCCACCATGCATGCATGATGATATATTTTGGCTAAAGATGGTAATGCAAGCTTCAAAATTAAGATAAAAATTTGATGATGCAAATATTGTCTCTTGGCGATGCATTTTCTTGCTGATCTGAACACGCATGCATGCCTTGTCCGGCAGCGTCACGCTCGGCTGCTCAAGCTCTAAAACCCTCCACTCGCATGCAACCACAACCTCACTCACACACTACACAATTCCACAATGGCTTCCATGACCTCCATCCTCTTGCGCTGCTCACTGCTACTTCTCCTCCTTGTCCAGTCCACACACTCCTCCGTCACCCCGAAGCCCAAGAACGCCATTGCCGAGGAGCACAAGCCGGCTCACCCTTCGACCTCGAGCACCTACATCGTCCTCACCAACCACCTCGCCAAGCCGTCCAAGTTCGACACCCTCGAGCGCTGGTACGCGTCCATGGTGGGCAAGAACTCCAACCGCATCCAGTACACCTACGGCACCGTCATGCACGGTTTTGCGGCTCGTCTCACCGACGGCGAGGCCCAGCGCATGGCGACCGTCCCCGGCGTGTCCCGCGTGTACAAGGACAGGCTGTACCACACCCAGACCACGAGGTCGCCGTGGTTCATGGGCCTCCACGACGACTTCGGCGCGTGGCCGGGCGCCGAGTTCGGCGACGGCATCGTCATCGGCTTCATCGACGGCGGCATCTGGCCGGAGCGCGCCAGCTTCAGCGACACCGGGCTCAGCCCCGTCAGGTCCACCTGGAGGGGCAAGTGCGTGGACGCCCCGGGATTCAACGCCAGCCTGTGCAACAACAAGCTCGTCGGCGCCAAGTTCTTCATCACAGCCGATGGCCTCGCTGATTCGAGTCCGAGGGACATCGAGGGGCACGGAACGCACGTGGCGTCAACGGCTGCAGGCTCCGAGGTTCCCTCGGCCGATCTCTTCAAGTTCGCGGGCGGGAGAGCGAGCGGCGTGGCGCGCAGGGCAAGGATCGCCATGTACAAGGCGTGCATTCCCAGGGGATGCCGTTCCTCGGACGTTACCGCGGCCATCGACGCCGCGGTGAGCGACGGCGTGGACCTCATCTCCATCTCCCTCGGAAGCTACGCGAAACCCTTCCACGACGACCTCCTCGCCGTCGCCACGTTCGGCGCTGAGCGCAGAGGTGTCTTCGTCGTCCTGGCAGGCGGCAACGACGGCCCGGCAGCGTCAACCATATCCAACGTGGCCCCGTGGATGACCACCGTCGGCGCAGCCACCACGGACCGGGTGTTCCCGGCGACACTCAGGCTTGGCAACGGGGCGGTGCTCACCGGGCAGTCCCTGTACAACATCCCGTTCTCCCAGGGCGCGGGCATGATCCCGCTAGTGCGCAGCGACTGCGGCGAGTACGACCTGACGCCCGACAGGGTCATGGGCAAGTTCGTGGTGTGCCCCGAGGGTACACGAGCCGGGGCCGGCTTTTACGTGGAGAGAGCCGGCGGAGCCGGGATAGTTTCCGCCCAAAGTACGGACCGGTTCAGGGATGCGGTACTGGCCGATCCCTTCGCCCTTCCCGGTCTCCTGCTCAGCTCCACCGGTGGCAAGAAGCTGGACGATTACATGTCGTCCGTAGCGTACCCGGTGGCGTCCTCGACCTTCACCTGCGTCACGGTCACCGGCGAGAACCGGGCGCCGATGGTGGCGGGGTTCTCGTCTCGGGGCCCCAACCCGATTGTCCCCGAGATCCTGAAACCGGACGTCATCGCGCCGGGAGTGAACATCCTCGCTGCCTGGTCAGGATCCGCCTCGCCATCTCACTCCGAGATGGACCCGCGGAGAGTGGAGTACAACATCCTCTCGGGGACGTCGATGGCGTGCCCGCACGTGGCCGGCGTGGCCGCCCTGATCAAGAAGCGGCACGGCCACTGGACGCCGGCCATGATCCGTTCGGCGCTGGTGACGACCGCCGGCCCGCTCGACAAGGACGGCAGGGACATCGTGGACAGCGGCAGTGCCGTCGGCGCCGCCCTCACGGGCGCGACGCCGCTGGCGGCCGGGGCCGGGTTCGTGCTCCCGCGGCTCGCCATGGACCCGGGTCTGGTGTACGACGCCGGCACGCAGGACTACGTCGACTTCCTCTGCACCCTCAACTACACGGTGGAGCAGATGCGGATGTTCGTGCCGGAGCTGACCAAGTGCGCGACGACGATCCCCGGCGGCGTGGCCAACCTCAACTACCCGTCGTTCGTCGTGGTGTTCGACGGCCGCACCCGCGTCCGCACGCTGACGCGGACGGTGACCTTGGTGTCGGCGCGCCCCGAGAGGTACAACGTGACGGTCGCCGCGCCCGACGGGGTGAAGGTGACCGTGACGCCGGCGACGCTGGAGTTCAGGTGGCCGAAGGAGAAGAGGAGCTACAGCGTGCAGTTCAGCAGCGAGGCGGGAGCGAAGGTGAGGCCGGCCGGCACGTGGGAGTTCGGCCACATCTCTTGGGAGAACAGGAAGCACCGGGTCAGGAGCCCCGTCGCCTTCAAATGGGACAACTGATGCCATGTAGGCCGGAGCACGTACTACGTACTGTAGTAGAATAAGAGCGAGTCTGATTGCCTGAACTCTGAGACTTGAGAGTGCCGGTATGTTGTGAAACTTGAGAGTTTGATCTGTAGTGAAGAAGAATAAGAAGAATCAGCATTTGATTGTGGTGAACTTGTGATGAGGAGAAGGGAATAATAATCATCATGTTCTTTTCTCCTGTCCAATTGCATCTAATTTCGTATGGATCAGTACTTCACCCTCCCAGGTTTGGCCCAATCGCTTCTTGAGTCCATGCAACTCTTTCCTGACCGAACCAAAGGAGTAAGAACTCCACCTTTTCAAATAAACGGTCGACAGTTCTAGCTTTTCTCTCAACCCGCCTACAGTTTAACACTTCGGCCCCTTCTTCCAAGCTTGCTCCAGGACAGCTGCAAAATCCTAATGTCGTTTCCACATGACCTCATATGTAAATGGTCGGGCAATTATAATCTTTCTACTGATTGCCTCCATCTCATTCATTAGAAGGATTGGAGAGTGGTCAGACTTGCCCGCCCTAAGGTGACGGGGAGAGAGGCAAGGGGAAACATATTGCCCGGCTCGTTTGAAGCTAGAGCTCTATCAAGCCGGACTCTACTCCACCTAGACATAACCGATATTCGAGAGGCCACACATATCTACCGTCTCTCGAAATTGTTCAATCTGAGACCATGCTCTCTCACACGGACCTATGTACTCCTCTCTATATATGAAGGATGTCAGCGCCCCTACACCAGCAGCGTTCAGCGGGCGCGCTGTAAGGAGGGCCCAGACACGGGTGGCTCGACCAGTTCGCCACCAGGCCAGCGGCCCACGAGGAATAGGCGGCCCAACCAACGTGTCACCGGGCCGGCGTGGACGCGTTGACTCCAGCCCGTCCCACCAACTACTTGAGGCAGTCTCACAAGCAAGAGAAGCATCCAGTGGATCACGCAGAAACGGCACTGGCGGCTACCCACTCCCGATTCCCCATTCTTGTAACTCTAGTTCATGTACCAGAGATAATTCCACATCGATCAACACTTGTAGCCACCTCGATTGTGAGCAATCCATATCAAGCTCCTTACATCTGGTATCAAAGACCACCCCTACCTCCTTCCATAGCGTCACCCGATCCCTGCGCCAAGGACGAGCTCAACTAACGGCCATGGATCCATCCGTCCAGTCCTTCCTGGAGCGGCTGGAGATGACCCTCAAGGAGCACACCGCCGCAATCCACTCCTCCAACTCCAAGATCGACGACCTCGTGGCGTGGCGCCCCGATCTCGAGCGGCGCATCGCCGATCTGTCCGATGTGGTGGCGGCTCTGCAGATCGCTCCACCACCACCACGGACGGAGGCCGCGACGAACCAGGCGCTCCCTCCGAGCACCTCCCTGCATGCGACGACCGATGCCCACATCGGGACCGCGTCTAGCGCGGCATCACCTCTCCAAGGGCCCGTTGGCCACGGCGTCTTCAACATCCCACGGGGGCCGCCTGCGGCGTCGTTCCAGACACCGCCGCCGCTCCCGGCAAACGGTCAGTCCGACACCCTCCTTGTCACCCCCGCTCTCTCTCCGTTCGCCCACGCGAGCCAACTGCTCAGTGGCCTGGGTCAGGCGCACCCATCCATCCAATTTCCGCAGTTCACGGGCGACAACCCCAAGCTGTGGAAAACTCTCTGCGAGCAGTACTTTACCATGTTTGGAATTCTTCCTTCGTTCTGAGTAAAGTTTTTGTTTTTTACAGCAAGATCATATTAATTTTCACACAAGTCTTCCCAAAGGTCTTACTTGGCACTTTATTGAAACAAAAGCTATAAAACATGATTACTACAGTAGCTTAATCATGTAAACACACAAAAACAGTAAGGGTAAATATTGGGTTGTCTCCCAACAAGCGCTTTTCTTCAGTGCCTTCTAGCTAGGCATGATGATTTTAATGATGCTCACATAAAAGAAAAGAACTGAAACATAAAGAGAGCATCATGAAGAATATGACTAGTATATTTAAACATAACCCACTTCCTATGCCTAGGGATTTTGTGGGCACACCATTTATAAGAACAACAATCAACTAGCATAGGAAGGCAAAACAAGTATAACTTCAAAACTTTAAGCACTTAGAGAGGAAACTTGATAATATTCTACTCCTACAAGCATGTATTCCTCTCTCATAATAATTTTCAGTAGCATCATGAATGAGTTCAACAATATAACCATCACATAAAGAATTCTTCTCATGATCTACAAGCATAGAAATTTTACTACTCTCCACATCAGCAAAATTCTTCTCATTCGAAATAGTGGGAGAAAACTCAACAAAATAACTGTCATGTGAGGCATAATCCAATTGAAAACTAAAATCATGATGACAAGTTTCATGGTTAACATTATTATTTGTAGCATACATGTCATCACAATAATCATCATAGATAGCAACTTTGTTTTCATAATCAATTGGAACCTCTTCCAAAATAGCGGAATTATTACTAACTAAAGTTGACACTCTTCCAAATCCACTTTCATAAATTTTAAAACATTATAACTGGGCACCCTAGGAGCTCCCTCAGGCCATCAGCCTTCCGAGCCGTTCGATTTCACGCAATGATCGTCCCTGGCTGTCGGATGCGCGCTGAATTTTTCTCAATGGTTCCGTTCCCACAGCTTCGTGAGGGCGGATATTCCCGTAACATTTTTGAAGTAACGTGGTTAATTGGGCCATACAGCCCACTGAAGCGAAGGAGCGATTGGTGTGCTCGCTAGCCTAACCAAGGCGAGCGGTGACGCCAGCGGCGGCGGCGAGCTGGCGCCAGGATCCGTTTAGCCCTTGTGGCCGCGATGTTGCATAGAAGAGCGACCGAAGAAGGGATCCCTAATGACAGCGGAAGAAGGTTCCCGGCGTGCCGCGCGCTGGCTGCCGTCTCCACCCGCATCTGCGCGCGAAGACAGGTACGCCGTCGCGCGCTCGACGTACTCCCCACTCCCTACTCCCGTGCATGCATCCTCCCAGTCTCGCCCTGGTCAGAGAGGGAGAAAGAGAGAGAGAGAGGAGCGGGGTTGATTCATCGCAGTGGCGGGTTTTGACCAGAATTCACAATGGCGAGCACGCGAGATGGCACTCGATCTGGGAATAGAGTGCTCACATGACGGCTCAAGTAGACAAGGTACGAGTACATACCAATTCCTTTGATGATTGTGGACAACCAAGGAGAGAAAAATAATCATGGATAGGTTTCAATCGTGATTTACCTTTTCCCTTCCTGGATTTTCTCCTGGTGTTACAGATTTTTGTGCCTGCTTCTCGGTTTCAATCTGTCATGTATGCGACTTATTTCTGTTTCAGTTGACAAGTCACTAGGCATCTGCCGGATGATTGATATGTTTTCATTCTTGGTAGCATTTATATGGGTATGGCTGTGAGCGTCCAACTTTATTTGTATAATTTCTATAATCAAATAACATGACCATGGTTAGGTTGGAACCTGAAGGGAAATAAACAATCTGGTACCATGGTTGTCAAGGAAGGTGGATGCATGTTTACTTATAATTCTGCTACTATTTGACTTGTGAGTTTTGTTCTTCAACTGAATCTTATCCTTGGCATTTCTAACAAGAACCTGCATTTGCAAGCAAGATGTTTGCACAGTGCACCTGAAACTTGAGGCCGATGCGTTATTGAGATTCCATTTTGCTGGAGAGGTTGGTGGCAGAGGGGGCGAGTAAGTCTACTTTGACTGAAAGAACATGTAGTAATTTTGCTTCAAGGATATTTTTCCGTGTGTAGCTAAAGTGGTTCAAACAGGAAATGGTTTTCTACTGATTATACTTTATCTGTTATTTCTTCTCTTCACCCATATTCACTATTAGAGTTGGAGGTTAACATGCTACATTCCTTTTCCTCAATGCAGCCGTGTCCAACCAAGATTTAGCGTTAATTTATGCTTGCTTATGACATGGAGCTACAGTACATTGGTCTTATAGAACTGAACTAATTGTATTATTTATCATATCCTGTAGAATACTTATTTTTTTAAGTTTAATAAAATGCTAATCTATACACAGTTCCATAGATCAGTGATACTGATATAGCATAATGAGGCTGCTACTGCCACAATTCTTCCTATTAAGCAAGATAGAAGAGGTTATCAAAATTCGTAAGAGACTTGAGCATCTTCTGCGATAGATGTTGCTTCATGGTTAGATGCACCATTTTTGTCTTGGTGGACTATTGCTACTCTTAGCTAATTCCTTGCACCATGGAAATGTTTTACCTGTGTCCCTGCAGAAAGAAGAAATGATTTGTTTGAACTTTTGTAGTGATTTTCATTCAAGCTGACACTTTACACCTTCCTCTTGTTCCAGGACTCAGGTTTGGAAGACCAGCAAGACACAATGAAGACAGACGAGCCTCATCTTTTTGACTAATTGGGACGATCCCTTGTTGCATGCCATTAACGACTAGGCTGCATGAATTATGTCTTTCGGGCAGAGGAGCAAAATGAATAGAATCCCAATAGGTGCAAGAAGGGTGACCGCTCCATGGAGGATGGTTTGTACAAGAAGGGCAAGCAGAAGAGTGCCAAGCTGATGGGGTTAGCCGCCCAAGGACTCTTTCCATGTCCAGGTAGGGAGAGCGAAGGTATTAGTGAAACCTTGCAGAGTGGTTACATTATTGTCTATGGAATTTTTCCTTTTTCTCGTTCAGCTTGTTGAATTTATTAATTCTTGCATTGAATTGTGCCTCCACATGGATAGGTGAGAATAGATCAAGCAGAGCATGAAGTTTGAAACTTCTCGGTCCTGGTTCCATGTAACAATGTACTACCTTAGTGATTTCATAATAAAAACTGAGAAGAACCAAGTAGTTGATCTTTATGCATGTTATTTTCTGTAATGAAAAAAAATACGCAAAAGGTCAGTAAATATGTTGGTGAAATTGTGGGTTTCATTGTTTTGTTTTGCTAGCAGCCTGGTATTATTAGGGTGAGAACAAGTTTGACACGTACGCAAACATTACGTTTGACTATGGATCGTTTTTTGCATATTATCTCACAAGTAATGAAGTCATTTTAGTAAACAGAGTAATAAATAATCATACTGATAAGTGTTTGTCATGGATTTAATGGTCTGGTATATTGTATTCTTTTATTTAGTTCAAGGGGAAGTTGTCTATGTATCAGTGCAACATTTGTGATTTTGCGTCGCGAGGCTACACAAGGTATATCTTGCATGCCAATGAGGCATGAAAACTTTACATTTATCATGGAATGAATTTTCCTGATGTCTTTATCTATCGAAATGATATCCTGCTTCAGTGTCATCTCAGGCCTTGGTGGTTGATTTTTCTATTTCCTTGTTCCGTGCTCTAAATATCATTTTGGCAGGTCCGCGGCTTGAAAGATCAGTATGGTGGTACCACATTTAAACAATTATGTATGCTTGGAGCCTCGCCTGATTGGTGACACAAAATAGAAATCCTTTTTCAATCGCCCTGTTGCAGTTGCTTGAGAAAGATGAACATAGTTGTACAAAATTTAGACAATTGTAGATGTGAGTATAACATAATATTGTATCTTACACTTAAACCATTGTTTTGTTCTTCACATTTAATTTATAGACTATAAGAAAGAGACCATGTTTGTTAGCCAGTTTTTCTCCCTCTTTGCATATACTCTATTACTTGCACTTTTTCTTTGCTTGGATATTATCTTGCTATTTAATCTTAAACATTTGACCATCCAATGGCAGAATTCAGTTATATTGAGACATTGCAGTTCAATCACGCGGATTTCCTTCAAATTTTGTTCAATTCATGCAAATTAAAGTTATATGTTATGTGCCTCTATATTTATCAAGACTACCATCTTATTACACAAATAGACAGGCGCAGCAACACGCGCCATCGATGATCTAGTATCATACTAAGATTCAACACCCTCCAAAATAGTGGGATCACTAATTCCTAAAGTTGACACTCTTCCAGACCCACTTTAGATTATAGTACATACTCCAAAGATATAAGTGAAGTTCATGGAGCATTCAACAATTAATATAGACTAACCAATATCCAAGCTCAAAATATATAAGTGAAGCATACGAAGCATTCTATAAAACCATACTCAAAAGATTTAAGTGAAGCACAAAGAGTAATTATATAAGATCATACTTAAAAGATATAAGTGAAGCACACGAAGTATTCTATAAATTGATGAAGGGACATCTCACACTAGCATGGTTCTTGAAGAAAAAGAAAAAAACACAAAGGACACAAATCATGTGAACAAAACAAAACCGAGGTATACCGATATTTGTTGAAGGAGAAAGATGGGATGCCAAACGGGGCATCCCAAGCTTAGATGCTTGAGCATCCTCTTAAATATTTACTTGGGGTGCATTGAGCATCCCTAAGCTTGAACTCTTGGCTCTCTTTATTCTTCTCATATTGATAGCTCCTCGATCTTCGAACACTTCATCCACACAGAACTTTAACAAAAACTTGTGAGATCCGTTAGTATAACAAAGCAAATCACTACTATAAGTACTGTTGCAAACCAATTCATATTTTGTTTTTGCATTATAGCTGCTGTAATATAACTTTTCCATGGCTTAATCCACTGATAGAAATTGATAGTTTCATCAAAACAAGCAAGCAATGCATAAAAACCAGAATCTGTCTTAAACAGGACAGTCTGTAGTAATCTGGAAGTTTAGCAAACTTCTGTAACTCCTAAAATTATGAAATAAATTTGACAATTTTAATAATTTGTACAGAAGTAATGTGCAAAAAGTTTCAGACCCATTTGACCTTCCAGTAAAAAATGTAAATTCATGCACTACAGCCAAAGTTTCTGTTTTTGTTCTGCACATATTAAACAAGCAATCTAATCGTCCTAAAACCAAAGCTCGGCACATTATTTTTATAATATAATGGATATATACAAGGGGATAATTATTTACAGAGAAACTTCCATGAAAAATTCTACAGTGTTTTCATGAGCATGAACACAAGTGCTCAAGGTCGACCCTCACTTCTTCAATGCATAACTTTTCAATCACTTCTCTTTTTGAAAAACTTTTTAGGCATGAAAGGCAAGTAAAACATGTTTGTATTTTCATTCTTTTAAAAAAAATTGTATGTTTCACCCACAACTAAACAGAAACAAAAAGGAAAAAAAACAAAATCTACTTAGTGAAGAAAGCAAACAAGCACACACGAGAATATCAACCCCACGCTATTGCTCCCCGGCAACGGCGCCAGAAAAGAGCTTGATAATCCCCAAGTGCAGGGAATCATCGTAGCAATTCCCAAAGGTGGAAGTGATAAGTATGGAGTGTCGAACCCACAAGGAGCTAAAGGTAAGATCAATATTCTCTCAAGTCCTATCTGCCACTGATACGACTCTACGTACACCGAACGTTTGCTTCCAACTAGAAACGAGAAATAAAACTACGTTGTGGGTATGAAGAGGATAACTTTGCATGGTATCGGAGAGCTAAAATGTAAAAGTAGGTGCTGTTATCATAAGCTTGGAATATATTACTAAATATTATAAATAGCTAGTGTGGAATAATGATGGGTCGGTGTGCGGAATTGTCCTAGGCAATTGTTAACAAGACCGATAGTCGTCATTGCAGTTTCATATGAGGGAGAGGCATAAGCTAACATACTTTCTCTACTTGGATCATATGCACTTATGATTGGAACTCTAGCAAGCATCCGCAATTACTAAAGATCATTAAGGTAAAACCCAACCATAGCATTAAAGCATCAAGTCCTCTTTATTCCCATACGCAACAACCCCCTTACTCGGGTTTGTGTTTCAGTCACTCACCAACCCACTATAAGCGAATCATGAACGTATTGCAACACCCTGCAGCGGGAATCCCTCACGCTTGCGCGACATGGAGGGCACCATAGGACAGCACCAAAGTAAAACATACAACTCGTACCAATCTAGATCATCAATCAACCCAAGGACAAAAGATATCTACTCAAAACATCATAGGATGGCAACACATCATTGGATCATAATATGTGGCATAAAGAACCATGTTCAAGTAGGGATTACAGCGGGGTGCGGGAGAGTGGACCGCGTAAAAGAGATGAGGATGGTGATGATGGTGGTGATGTTGATGAAGACGATCACCGCGGCGATGATTCCCCTCTCGATGGCACTCCGGTGCCACCAAGAGAGAGGAGGAGAGGTTCTCCCCCTTGTGCTTCCTCCTCCATGGCCTCCCCCTCTGGTCCTTGGCCTTCATGGTGATGATGGCCCCTCCGGGATCCTCCTCCATGGCCACCGGTGATGATGGCCCCCTCCGGTAGGGTGCCGGAGAGGGCCTAGATTGATTTCTCGTGGCTATAGAGGCTTACGGCGGCGGAACTTCCGATCTAGGTTGATTTTCCGAGGTTTCTGTATTTATAGGAATTTTTGGCGTCGGTCTCACGTCAAGGAGGTGCCCGAGGTGTCCACGAGGCAGGCCCACGCGCCTGGGGGGGGGGTGTGCGCGCCCCCCCACCCTCGGGGACGCCCCGGGACTCTCCTAGCCCAACTCTTTTACTTCGGGGTCTTCTTTTGGTCCATAAAAAATCGTCAAAAATTGGCACGTCAATTGGACTCTGTTTGATATTCCTTTTCTGTAAAACTCAAAAACAAGGAGAAAACAGAAACTGGCACTGGGCTCTAGGTTAATAGGTTAGTCCCAAAAATCATATAAAATAGCATATAAATGCATATAAAACATCTAAGATTGATAATATAATAGCATGAAGACTTCATAAATTATAGATACGTTGGAGACGTATCAGCATCCCCAAGCTTAATTCCTGCTCGTCCTCGAGTAGGTAAATGATAAAAGAAATTATTTATGAAGTGTGAATGCTAGCAAGTGCTTAAGTTTGATCAATGATAGTTTTATCACTTTTTCTAGCATCATTATATGTCATAACAGTAGCTCATCTCATAAAACTTTTCATGATCAAGTAACAAGCTATTCACATGTTAAAGTATAGATCATAAACTTTCTTGAAACTAACAAACTATATTCTCAGTCATCAAACAATTGCAATTCATCTTATTTTCAGGAAGGGTCTATGTCAGAGCTTTGATTCAGCAAACTCCACATACTCAACTATCATTTAATCTTTCACAATTGCTAACACTCAGGTGATATTTATGGGTTCAAAGTTTTAATCAGACACAGAGAAAGATAGGGGCTTATAGTGTTGCCTCCCAACCTTTTACCTCAAGGGTAATGTCAACAATAATAGTTCATGATAACTTACATCCAATTGGATATATATATCGGGATCTTTCTAACACAATGTGCTTGCCAAGGGATAAAATGTAAAAAGGAAAGGTGAAGATCACCATGACTCTTGCATAAGGTAGAAGAATAAAAGTAAAAGATAGGCCCTTCGCAGAGGGAAGCAGAGGTTGTCATGCGCTTTTATGGTTGGATGCACAAAATCTTAATGCAAAAGAACGTCACTTTATATTGCCTCTTGTGATAGAGACCTTTATTATGCAATCCGTCGCTTTTATTTCTTCCCTATCACAAGTTCGTATAAAGCTTATTTTCTTCGCACTAATAGATCATACATATTTAGAGAGCAATTTTTATTGCATGCACCGATGAGAACTTACTTGAAGGATCTTACTCAATCCATAGGTAGGTATGGTGGACTCTCATGGCAAAACTAGTTAAAGGGATATCTGGAAGCACAAGTAGTATCCCTACTTGGTGCAAAGCATTTGGCTAGCATGAAGGGGAAAGGCAAGCTCAACATGTTGGATGATCCAAGACAATATACTTTATTTCGGATATAAGAAAACATAACCCATTACGTTGTCTTCCTTGTCCAACATCAACCTTTTATCATGTCATATTTTAATGAGTGCTCACAATTACAAAAGATGTCCAAGATAGTATATTTATATGTGAAATCCCTCTTCCTTCAATATTCTTTCATGAATTGTTCAAGTGACCAATTCTACGTTTGCTCACTTTCAATAAGTTTACTACCTATACTTATTATGTGTGAAGTCATTACTCCCCATGTTATAAGCATATGAAACATATATAAATTCAGATTTATGACATTCAATTCATTCAACCATTTACTCATAGGATATACGTGAAGCACATGAGTAAATGACAAACTACTCCAAAAGATATGAGTGAAGAACACTGAGTAGTCAAATAATTAACTAGCCATGGGAGGATTCTTCTTCAATATTTCAGATCCAATGATTTTATTCAAACAGCAAGTATAATTGAAAATACGCTCCAAGCAAAACACATATCATGTGACGAATAAAAATATAGCTCCGAGTAAGGTACCGATAGTTTTGAAGACGAAAGAGGGGATGCCTTCCGGGGCATCCCCAAGCTTAGGTACTTGAGTCTTCCTTGAATATTACCTCGGGGTGCCTTGGGCATCCCCAAGCTTAGGGTCTTTCCACTCCTTATTCTCCTCATATCGATATCTCACCCAAAGCTTGAAAACTTCAA
Source organism: Triticum aestivum (assembly GCF_018294505.1). Lineage (NCBI taxonomy): Eukaryota > Viridiplantae > Streptophyta > Magnoliopsida > Poales > Poaceae > Triticum > Triticum aestivum. The sequence continues at coordinate 301,259,449 of NC_057808.1, read as the reverse complement.
TCACACAAAACTTAACAAAACTTCGTGAGATAGGTTAGTATGATAAAGAGTAAACCATCCACTTTGGTACTGTCTAAGACAAGGTTCATAATTGTTCCCACACAATGTCTACTGTACCATATCATTTATACAATTTATATTGAGACATATAAGCCATAGAAACTAGAAAACAAGCAAACTATGCAATGAAAACAGAATCTGTCAGAAACAGAACAGTTTGTAATGATCTGAACATAAACCATACTTCTGCTACTCCAAAAATTATGAAATAAATTGGTGGACGTGAGGAATTTGTCTATTAATCTTCTGCAAAAAGAATCGACTCAAAAGCACTCTTCTGTAAAAAAAATGACAGCTAATCTCGTGAGCGCAAAGTTTCTGTTTTTTACAGCAAGATCACATTAACTTTCACCCAAGTCTTCCCAAAGGTCTTACTTGGCACTTTATTGAAACAAAAGCTATAAAACATGATTAATACAGTAGCTTAATCACGTAAACACACAAAAACAGTAAGGGTAAATATTGGGTTGCCTCCCAACAAGCGCTTTTCTTTAGTGCCTTTTAGCTAGGCATGATGATTTCAATGATGCAGACATAAAAGAAAAGAATTGAAACATAAAGAGAGCATCATGAAGAATATGACTAGCACATTTAAACATAACCCACTTCCTATGCCTAGGGATTTTGTGAGCACACCATTTATAAGAACAACAATCAAATAGCATAGGAAGGCAAAACAAGTATAACTTCAAAACTTTAAGCACTTAGAGTGGAAACTTGATAATATTCAACTCCTACAAGCATGTATTCCTCCCTCATATAATTTTCAGTAGCATCATGAATGAGTTCAACAATATAACCATCACATAAAGAATTCTTTTCATGATCTACAAGCATAGAGATTGTACTACTCTCCACATAAGCAAAATTCTTCTCATTCGGAATAGTGGGAGCAAACTCAACAAAATAACTGTCATGTGAGGCATAATCCAATTGAAAACTAAAATCATGATGACAAGTTTCATGGTTAACATTATTATTTATAGCTTACATGTCATCACAATAATCATCATAGATAGCAACTTTGTTCTCATAATCAATTGGAACCTCTTCCAAAATAGTGGAATCATTACTAACTAAAGTTGACACTCTTCCAAATCCAGTTTCATAAATATCATACTAAGATTCAACACCCTCCAAAATAGTGGGATCACTAATTCCTAAAGTTGACACTCTTCCAAACCCACTTTAGATTATAGTATCATTCATACTCCAAAGATATAAGTGAAGTTCATGGAGCATTCTACAATTAATATAGACTAACCAATATCCAATCTCAAAATATATAAGTGAAGCACATGAAGCATTCTATAAAACCATACTCAAAAGATTTAAGTGAAGCACAAAGAGCAATTCTATAAGATCATACTTAAAAGATATAAGTGAAGCACATGAAGTATTCTATAAATTGATGAAGGGAAATCTCACACTAGCATGGTTCTTGAAGAAAAAGAAAAAAACACAAAGGACACAAATCATGTGAACAAAACAAAACCGAGGTATACCGATATTTGTTGAAGGAGAAAGATGGGATGCCAAACGGGGCATCCCCAAGCTTAGATGCTTGAGCATCCTCTTAAATATTTACTTGGGGTGCATTGAGCATCCCTAAGCTTGAACTCTTGGCTCTCTTTATGCTTCTCATATTGATAGCTCCTCGATCTTCGAACACTTCATCCACACAGAACTTTAACAAAAACTTGTGAGATCCGTTAGTATAACAAAGCAAATCACTACTATAAGTACTGTTGCAAACCAATTCATATTTTGTTTTTGCATTATAGCTGCTGTAATATAACTTTTCCATGGCTTAATCCACTGATAGAAATTGATAGTTTCATCAAAACAAGCAAGCAATGCATAAAAACCAGAATCTGTCTTAAACAGGACAGTCTGTAGTAATCTGGAAGTTTAGCAAACTTCTGTAACTCCTAAAATTATGAAATAAATTTGACAATTTTAATAATTTGTACAGAAGTAATGTGCAAAAAGTTTCAGACCCATTTGACCTTCCAGTAAAAAATGTAAATTCATGCACTACAGCCAAAGTTTCTGTTTTTGTTCTGCACATATTAAACAAGCAATCTAATCGTCCTAAAACCAAAGCTCGGCACATTATTTTTATAATATAATGGATATATACAAGGGGATAATTATTTACAGAGAAACTTCCATGAAAAATTCTACAGTGTTTTCATGAGCATGAACACAAGTGCTCAAGGTCGACCCTCACTTCTTCAATGCATAACTTTTCAATCACTTCTCTTTTTGAAAAACTTTTTAGGCATGAAAGGCAAGTAAAACATGTTTGTATTTTCATTCTTTTAAAAAAAATTGTATGTTTCACCCACAACTAAACAGAAACAAAAAGGAAAAAAAAAATCTACTTAGTGAAGAAAGCAAACAAGCACACACGAGAATATCAACCCCACGCTATTGCTCCCCGGCAACGGCGCCAGAAAAGAGCTTGATAATCCCCAAGTGCAGGGAATCATCGTAGCAATTCCCAAAGGTGGAAGTGATAAGTATGGAGTGTCGAACCCACAAGGAGCTAAAGGTAAGATCAATATTCTCTCAAGTCCTATCTGCCACTGATACGACTCTACGTACACCGAACGTTTGCTTCCAACTAGAAACGAGAAATAAAACTACGTTGTGGGTATGAAGAGGATAACTTTGCATGGTATCGGAGAGCTAAAATGTAAAAGTAGGTGCTGTTATCATAAGCTTGGAATATATTACTAAATATTATAAATAGCTAGTGTGGAATAATGATGGGTCGGTGTGCGGAATTGTCCTAGGCAATTGTTAACAAGACCGATAGTCGCCATTGCAGTTTCATATGAGGGAGAGGCATAAGCTAACATACTTTCTCTACTTGGATCATATGCACTTATGATTGGAACTCTAGCAAGCATCCGCAACTACTAAAGATCATTAAGGTAGAACCCAACCATAGCATTAAAGCATCAAGTCCTCTTTATTCCCATACGCAACAACCCCCTTACTCGGGTTTGTGTTTCAGTCACTCACCAACCCACTATAAGCGAATCATGAACGTATTGCAACACCCTGCAGCGGGAATCCCTCACGCTTGCGCGACATGGAGGGCACCATAGGACAGCACCAAAGTAAAACATACAACTCGTACCAATCTAGATCATCAATCAACCCAAGGACAAAAGATATCTACTCAAAACATCATAGGATGGCAACACATCATTGGATCATAATATGTGGCATAAAGAACCATGTTCAAGTAGGGATTACAGCGGGGTGCGGGAGAGTGGACCGCGTAAAAGAGATGAGGATGGTGATGATGGTGGTGATGTTGATGAAGACGATCACCGCGGCGATGATTCCCCTCTCGATGGCACTCCGGTGCCACCAAGAGAGAGGAGGAGAGGTTCTCCCCCTTGTGCTTCCTCCTCCATGGCCTCCCCCTCTGGTCCTTGGCCTTCATGGTGATGATGGCCCCTCCGGGATCCTCCTCCATGGCCACCGGTGATGATGGCCCCCTCCGGCAGGGTGCCGGAGAGGGCCTAGATTGATTTCTCGTGGCTATAGAGGCTTACGGCGGCGGAACTTCCGATCTAGGTTGATTTTCCGAGGTTTCTGTATTTATAGGAATTTTTGGCGTCGGTCTCACGTCAAGGAGGTGCCCGAGGTGTCCACGAGGCAGGCCCACTTGCCTGGGGGGTGGGCGTGCCCCCCACCCTCGTGGACGCCCCGGGACTCTCCTGGCCCAACTCTTTTACTCCGGGGTCTTCTTTTGGTCCATAAAAAATCATCAAAAATTGGCATGTCAATTGGACTCCGTTTGATATTCCTTTTCTGTAAAACTCAAAAACAAGGAGAAAACAGAAACTGGCACTGGGCTCTAGGTTAATAGGTTAGTCCCAAAAATCATATAAAATAGCATATAAATGCATATAACATCTAAGATTGATAATATAATAGCATGAAGACTTCATAAATTATAGATACGTTGGAGACGTATCAAGCTGCACGTCGTCGAGGAGATGCTCGAGCTCTTCGGCATCGACTCTTCATCCCCACCGAGCGATGGCACGGCGCCGAGCGACATGGTGATGGCCATATCCCGGCCGGCTCTCGACGGCACCGTTTCACCACAGGCTTTCCAGCTGCTGGCATCCATTCAAAGGCAAGAGGTCATGTTGCTGGTGGATAGCGGGAGCTCCACCTCGTTCATCAACCAAGAGCTGGCCCAGCAACTATCGGGGGTCGTGCCTCTGTAGCAACCCTGCCGCGTCCATGTGGCGGACGGCGGCGAACTCACCTGTTCAGCAGTACTGCCGGCCTGCAAATGGGCATCTCAAGGGCAAGAATTCATCACAGACATGAAGATCCTCCCGCTGGGTGCTTATGATGCAATTCTCGGCATGGATTGGCTAGAGCTGCATAGCCCGATGACCGTTGATTGGAAGAAAAAGGTCATCCAAATTCCAACTCCGCTGGGTCCGGCTCGCCTGTTCGGCCACGAGGCCAACACTACTAATTGTCATCTGATCAGCAGCCTCCAGCTCCAGAACATGTGTCGTCAAGGTTCTCTGCTGCATATGGTTCTGCTGTACCCAATATCGGAGGACTGCCCCACCACCCCCACCACTCCACCAGACTTGCAGTGCGTATTGGACGAGTTCAAGGATGTGTTTGGTGAACCTACGGGGCTGCCACCGCGTCGTGTCTGCGACCATAAGATTCCTCTCATGCCAGGCGCTCAACCGGTGAACATACGACCGTACAGGCACAAACCAGAACTCAAGTCGGAGATAGAGTGGCAGGTCGAGGAGCTGTTGAATTCTGGAGTGATACAGCGCAACCATAGCAGTTTCTCCTCCCCTGTCATTTTGGTCAAAAAGAAGGACGGAACCTGGCGTCTCTGCATCGATTATAGGCATCTCAACGCCATGACTTGTGTTAGCAAATTCCCAGTGCCTATCCTCGAAGAGTTGTTGGATGAGCTGCATGGGGCAGCCTGGTTCTCCAAGCTCGATCTCCGGGCTGGTTATCAGCGGATTCGTCTTGTAGAAGGTAAAGAGTACAAGACAGCCTTCCAGACGCACACAGGGCACTATGAGTTCAAGGTTTTGTCCTTCGGACTCGCGGGGGTGGGGGGCGCCCACCTTCTTGGGGGCCATGACAGACACATTTCATCCTCTGTTGCGTTACTGTGTGCTCCTATTCTTTGATGACATCCTTGTCTTCAGCAAAACGTGGAAAGAGCATCTAGATCATCTCCGAAAGGTGTTGGCTTTGCTGCGTCGTGACCAATGGAAGGTGAAGCTAGCAAAGTGCGAGTTTGGATAGAGGCAACTCTCATACCTCAGGCACGTGATCAACGACAAGGGGGTAGCCACCGACCCGACCAAGATACAAGCAGTTTAAGCATGGCCCGTGCCCCAGGATGCCAAGGAGGTGCGTTGTTTCCTGGGCCTTGCGGGTTATTACCGTGGATTTGTCCGTGGTTTCGGTGTCATCACCCGTCCCCTGTTCAACCTGTTGAAGAAGGGGACTCCATTTGTCTGAACCGACAACACTGCGCAAGCATTCACCTTGTTGAAGCAGCAACTCACTTCGGCGCCGGTTCTCGCCCTACCAAACTTCAACCGCCCATTTACCATTGAAACAGATGCGTGCGATAGAGGGATTGGAGCAGTACTTCAGCAAGATAGTCACCCTATTGCCTACATGAGCAAGAGCTTAAGTCCCCGTTACTAAGGACTCTCCACCTATGAGAAAGAATACCTGGCTATTGTGGTTGCAGTCGACAAATGGCGGTCTACAGCACAACGAGTTCATCATCCACACAGACCAGAAGAGCTTGATCCACCTCGAAGAACAATGTCTAACTACACCTTGGCAGCAGCGGGTGTCGGTGTCAAAACCGGCCGATCTCGGGTAGGGGTCCCGAACTGTGCGTCTGAGGATCGAAGGTAACAGGAGGCAGGGGACATGATGTTTACCCAGGTTCGGGCCCTCTTGATGGAGGTAATACCCTACTTCCTGCTTGATTGACTTTTATGAGTATAGGGGTTACAAGAGTCGATCTACCTCGAGATCGTAATGGCTAAACCCTAGATTTCTAGCATGTATGATTTGTCTTAGTCTCTACGGACTAAACCCCTCCGGTTTATATAGATATCGGAGGGGCCTAGGGTTGTACAGAGTCGGTTTACAGAGAAAGGAAACTATACATCCTGATGCCAAGCTTGCCGTCCACGCAAAGGAGAGTCCCATCCGGACACGGGAGAAGGTCTTCTGTCTCGTATCTTTATGACCCATCAGTCCGGCCCATGTAGTACAAGCCGGCTCCCCGAGGACCCCATAATCCAGGACTCCCTCAATAGCCCCTGAACTAGGCTTCAATGGCGATGTATCCGGCGCGCAGATTGCCTTCGGCATTGCAAGGCGGATTCCTCCTCCGAATACATTAAAGCAGTTGAACAAGAGAACTATATCCGGCTCCGTAAAATAGTTACAACCCTAGACCATAAGGGCAAAATACTTGAACAAAATAATCCATGTCCACTGACAGCTTTTTCGGCGAGACGTTGCATCCGGCCTTATCATTATATCGAACCGTTTTTTGGCCTCCCGTCCCGGGTTTCGAGGCACCGCCTCTATTGACACGTCTTGTCAAAGCAGAGATCGTGTCCCCTTATTGCGGGATTCTCATCAACACGAGCTTGGGTAATCCAATTGTGCCATTCGCACGACCCTTTGGGAACAGGCGAGTTTTAATACTTGAGGGGGGGCACTTGATATTCACGGCCTATATAAACGGATAAAGATCCAACCTCTCACCCCAAGCCCTCTTCCCTCCTCTGCCTTCCCATCCTCGAGCTCTAGCGCCCAAGCTTCAACCTTTCCCACCGCCACCAATCCTTCCAGCAATGTCTGGATCCGGTGCTCAAGGCAAGTGGATGGCCTTCTCCGTGATGGAGGAGAACATCAAAGAGCTTCGGGAAGCGAGGTACCTGACCACGGAAATCAAACACAGGCTCCCTGCAAAAGAGCAAGTCATCCCCACACCAAAGCTCGGTGAGAGGGCCATGTTCATACCTCACTTTCTCCGCGGGTTAGGGTTTAGCCTCCATCCCTTTGTTCGCGGCCTTATGTTTTATTACGGGATAGATTTTCATGATCTAGCCCCAAACTCCTTCCTTCACATCTCGGCGTTTATCGTCGTGTGTGAGGCATTCCTCCGCATCCCCCCACACTTCGGCCTGTAGCTCAAGGTCTTTAATGTGAAGCCGAAGGTGGTCGAGGGGCAGCACACAGATTGTGGCGGCGCCATGGTGAGCAAGCTCCCCAAGGTCACCTGGCCCAAAGGGGCCTTCGTGGAGACCGTCAAGACATGGCAGCAGGAGTGGTTCTACATCGGGCGGCCGCTCCCACATTCAGATCCGGACCCCCGCTGCGGCTCGCGTCGTGGATGAACAAAGGTCTGGACTGGGGGTCGCCTGACGAGGTGCCGATGCTGCAAAAGTGCATCAAGAGTATCATAGAAAAGAACACCAGCATTACGGATGTAATCCAGGTGATGCTAGTCCGTCGAACCCTTCCATGCCAGCGACGACCTCTCAGAATGTGGGAGTTTAATCCCGAAGGGCCGCGGACCCTGCAGCATTTCTTCGGCACGACACACAAAGAGATCTGGAAATTGCTCTTCAAGACTCAGAAATTGTGTCCGGAGATGTCCGAGGACATTGGCCTCGACTGCAACCACCCGGCCACCCCGATAAGTATTAAACTTCCGAACATAGCTTGGTTCAAGAACAAAAATGGGGCAGATATTGAGAAATTCCTCCTTCAAACAGGGTTGGACGAAAAAGGTGGAGCGAATCAGGTGTCCGGCCCCACTCCCTGAGGACCCAGCCAATCCTCTGCTAATGAAGATGCTGGTTCCGACGCCATACCAGGCGCCGGCGAAGAAGGACGAGAAGAAGAAAGGCAAGGGGGCCGAAAGTGGCCCTCGCAATAAAGGTACTTCAGATGCAGTGTCCAGAGGGACAGAGGCTCTCTCCTCCCATGAGGGGGACGAAGACGAGGAGGAAGAAGATAACCCTCCTCCCAAGGGGAAGAAGAGGGCGGCCTCCGCAGACCCGGAGGCGGAGGCGCCCTGATACGTCTCCAACATATCTATAAATTTTGATTGTTCCATATTGTTTTATTATCAATCTTGGATGCTTTATAATCATTTTATATCATTTTTTGGTACTAACCTATTGACATAGTGCCAAGTGCCAGTTGTTGTTTTTTCCATGTTTTTTACATCGCAGGAAATCAATATCAGATGGAGTCCAAATGCCATGAAACTCCACGATGATTTTTTACGGGCCAGAAGGAACACAACGGGCCCTGGTTGCACCTGGGGGGGGAGTCCCGAGGAGGGGACAACCCCCCAGGGCGCGCCAGGAGGCCCAGGCGCGCCCTGGTGGGTTGTGCCCACCTCAGGTGCCCCCCGGACCGCCTCTTTGCTCTATAAATACCCCAAAAATCCAGAAACCCTAGGGGAGTCGACGAAATATACATCCAGCCGCCGCAGAGTCCAGAAGCACCAGATCCAATCTAGACACCATCTTGGATGGGGTTCACCACCTCCATTGGTGCCTCTCTGATGATGCGTGAGTAGTTCTTTGTAGACCTTCGGGTCCGTAGTTAGTAGCTAGATGGCTTTCTCTCTCTCTCTCGCTGAATTCTCAATACAATGGCCTCTTGGAGATCCATATGATGTAACTCTTTTTGCGGTGTGTTTGTTGGGATCTGATGAACTTCGAGTTTATGATCAGTTATATCTTTTTATATCCATGAAAGTTATTTGTGTTTCTTTGATCTCTTATATGCATGATCTCTTATAGCTTCGTATTTCTTCTCCGATATTTTGGTTTTGTTTGGCCAACTTGATCTATTTATCTTGCAATGGGAAGAGGTGCCCGGTAGTGGGTTTGATGTTACGGTGCTTGATCCCAGTGATAGAAAGGGAAACGACACGTATGTATCGTTGCTACTAAGGATAAAAAGATGGGATCTATATCTATGCATAGATAAACGGATCTTGTCTACATCATGTCATCGTTCTTATTGCATTACTTCGTTTTTCCATGAACTTAATACACTAGATGCATGCTGGATAGCGGTCGATGTGTGGAGTAATAGTAGTAGATGCAGGCAGGAGTCGGTCTACTAATCTTGGACGTGATGCCTATGTAATGATCATTGCCCGGATATCATCATAATTATTTGAAGTTCTATCAATTGCCCAACAGTAATTTGTTTACCCACCGTTTGCTATTTTTCTCGAGAGAAGCCACTAGTGAGACCTACGGCCCCGGGGTCTTCTTTCTCATCTATTTGCTTGCGATCTACTTTTCCTTTGCATTTTTATTCAAATCTATTAAACCAAAAATACAAAAATACTTTGCTGCACTTTATTTTATTTGCGGCCTATTATTTCAATCTACTACAAATTTCTGGCATCGTTACCCGAAAGGGATTGACAACCCCTTTAACACGTGAGGTTGCGAGGTGTTGTTATTTCTGTGCAGGTGATGTTTACGTTGTGTTGCTTGGTTCTCCTACTGGTTCGATAACCTTGGTTTCTTCACTGAGGGAAATACCTACCATCGTTGTGCTGCATCATCCCTTCCTCTTTGGGGAAATACCGACGTATTCCTAGCAGACAGGAGCTTTTCTGGCGCTATAGTCAGAGAGCAATCAAAAGGAATTTCTGGCGCCGTTGCCGGGGAGGATCTTCAACATAACCAGGTTCCTAATCACAAATATCATCTCCTCGCAATTTACATTATTTTCCATTTTCCTCTCCCCCACTTCTCAAAAATTTGCTGTTTTATTCGCCTCTCTTTTTCCGTTCGCCGTTTTCTTGCAGGATCTGTTTTTGAGTGCAATCTTGTTGTGTAGTCATCATGACTCAAGAGAACACCAAGTTATGTGATTTCTCAAATACCAACAACAATGATTTTATTGGCACTCCGCTTGCTTCTCCCGCTACTAGTGCGGAGACTTGTGATATTAATACTGCTTTGCTGAATCTTGTTATGAAAGTCCAATTTTCCGGTACTCCTAATGAGGATCCGCATCCCATCTTAATACCTTCGTGGAATTATGCAATATGCAAAAGAAAAAATATGTGGACCATGATGTGGTCAAGATGAAATTATTTCTATTTTCTTTGCGTGATTCTGCAAAAGTTCGGTTCTCTTCTTTGCCTCGTAATAGTATCGATTCTTGGAATAAGTGCAAAGATGCTTTTATCACTAAGTATTTCTCCCGCAAAAATTATTTCCCTTAGAACCCAGATCATGAATTTCAATCAACTTGATGTTGCACAATCTTGGGAAAGGATGAAAATGATGCTAAGGAATTGCCCAACTCATGGGTTATATCTTTGGATGATCATACAAAATTTTTATGCGGGGTTGAATTTCGTTTCTCATAATCTTTTAGATTCCGCCGCGGGTGGTACTTTTATGGAAATTACTTTGGGTGAAGCCACCAAATTGCTTGATAATATCATGGCAAAATATTCACAATGGCATACCGAAAGAGCTCCTACTAGTAAAAAAGGTTAACTCGGCTGAAGAAATTTCTTCTTTGAGTGATAAAGTTGATGCTCTTATGAAATTGGTTGCTAGTAAAAGTGCTCCTATTTATTTTAATGATATGCCTTCGTCTACTTTGATTGAGCAAAATAGTGATGCCATTGATGTGAATTTTATTTCTTGCAATAATTTCAACAACAATGCTTATAGAGGAAATTTTAATCCTAGGCATTTTCCTAGTAATTCCTCTAATAATTATGGTAATTCCTATGGAAATGAATCTTACAATAATAATAGGAATACCTCTGATCTTGAGAATAATATTAAATAATTTATCAACACGCAAAAAGTTTTCAACACTTCCATAGAAGAAAAGTTGAATAAGATTAATGATTTGTCTAGAAGTGTTGATAGAATTGCTCATGATGTGGAAAATCTCAAAATGAAAATTTTTGTGCCTAAAGTTGATGAATACATTAAAGCTCTTTATGTTTCTATGGATGAAAGTAAGAAAAGAACTGCTATGCTTAGAGCTAAAAGAGAATTTTTAGAGAAAGCTTTTTCTAGTGATTATTCTTGCAAAAATTATGAAGATCTTAAAATGATTGGTGTTTCCTCTATTTATTCTCTGTTTAGTAAAGATAAGATTGATGAAAAAGGGACTGGAGAAGAGTCAACTTTAGGTAGAAGGCGTCCCAATATTTCGGAGGGTGAAAATCTTGTTGAGAAAATTGATAAAAGTGGGTTTGGAGAGGTCAAAACTTTAGTTAGTGATGCACCCACTCATTTGGATTACAAATACTTTAAGATAGTTGATCTTTGATTGATTGTATTTCTTTGTTGCAATCCATGCTAAATCCACCCCATGCTTATGAACAAAACAAAGCTTTTACTAAACATATTGTTGATGCTATGATGAAAGCTTTGGAAGAAAAATTGGAATTAGAAGTTTCAATTCCTAGAAAATTGCATGATGAATGGGAACCTACTATCAAAGTCAAGATTAAAAATTATGAGTGTTTTGCTTTGTGTGACTTGGGTGCTAGTGTTTCTACAATTCCGAAATCTTTATGTGATGTGCTTGGTCTTACCAATCTTGAAGAATGTTCCTTGAATTTGCACTTGGAGGATTCTACTATTAAAAAGCCTATGGGAAGAATTAATGATGTTCTTATTCTTGCAAATAGGAACTATGTGCCCATAGATTTTATTGTTCTTGATATTGATTGCAATCCGTCTTGTCCAATTTTTCTTGGTAGACCGTTTTTACGCACTATCAGTGCCGTGATTGATATGAAAGAAGGCAATATCAAGTTCCAATTTCCTTTGAGGAAGGGTATGGAACACTTTCCTAGAACAAAAATTAGGCCACCTTATGAATCAATCATGAGGGTATCTTATGGATCTCGAACCAAAGATGACAAAACTTAGATCCTTGCCTTACGCCTAGCTAAGGGCGTAAAACTATAGCGCTTGTTGGGAGGCAACCCAATGAATACAATTTATTTTTTCTTTTTACTTTTGGTTTTTGTGTGTTTGCACAATTATTCTACTGGTATGATTGTGTTTTTTGTGTTTTAATCAGTGTTTGTGCCAACTAAAGCCTTTAGGATCTTCTTGGGTGATAGTTGTTTGATCTTGCTGAAAAAGACAGAAACTTTGTGCTTACGAAAATAATTTTCATAAATCACAGAAAAGATATTTTGCCCTGATTCTTTTTGAAGAAGATTAATATACAAATTACCCTGGTTACCTAATTTGGTAGAATTTTTGGAGTTCCAGAAGTATTCGCAAAAGTCAGATTAGTACAGACTGTTCTGTTTTGACAGATTCTGTTTTCTTTGTGTTGTGTGCTTATTTTGACGGATCTATGGTTTTCTTTGATGAGTTTTTGCCATAGAAAATTTGGAATACAGTAGATATAATACAAAAACAAAATATGAATTGGTTTGATACAACACTTATAGTAGTGGTTTGCTTTCTTTTACTAACGGATCTCACAAAGGTTTTGTTGAGTTTTGTGTGATTGAAGTTTTCAAGTTTTGGGTTATCTTACGATGGATGAAAGACGGATAGAAGAGCCTAAGCTTGGGGATGCCCCGGCATCCCAAGATATTATCCAATAATGGGCAACCAACTAATCTTGGGGATGCCCCCGAGTGGCATCCCCTCTTTCTTCTAACAACTATCGGTATTTTACTCGAGACTATATTTTTATTCGTCACATGATATGTGTTTTGCTTGGAGCGTCTTGTATGATATATGTCTTTGCTTGTTTTATTTTGTGTTTTAAGTCATCAATCCTTGCTGGACACACCTATTTGAGAGAGCCAAAATTATTTCATGACTTGTTAGAATTGCTCTCCGTGCTTCACTTAAATCTTTTATGAGCTAGGACTTGCTCTAGTGCTTCACTTATATCTTTTTGAGCACGGTGTGCTTAGTATTTTTGAAGAAATGCTCTCTTTCTTCACTTAGATTTATTTGAGAGTTAGTAAAATTTTGAAGAAATTCTCTTGCTTCACTTAAATTATTTTGAGAGAAAGAAAATTTGTTATGCTCATGATCTTCACTTATACTTGTTTGAGCTTATGAAAAGCAACACATGAAAATTAGTCCCAAAGTGATAGATATCCAAGAAGGATAAAGAAAAAGGAAAAAATGTCATGAAGATCATTGGACAAAATAAACTTGATTCTTAGTAATAGTTTTGAGATATGATGATGTGATATGTGAGTTATGTTGATAAGTAATTGTGCTCTAGTAAGAATATTGGTGTTAAGGTTTGTGATTCCCTATGCATGCACGAAAGTCAATAATCATGCAATGAAAATTATATCCTACTTGTGGTGCATTATTCGGTGTTAATTATGCTAATGCTTGCTTATGAGATTATTCGTTTCTTGTTGGTCGCTTCTCAATCTTTTTGCTAGCCTTCATTTTGCACTAAGTATGACTTCTACTTGTGCATCCAAAAATCCTTTAAGCCAGTTTTGCCACATGAGTCCACTATATCTACCTATATGCGGTATTCTTTTGCCGTTCTAAGAAAATTTGCATGTGCCATCTCTAATTTTCAAAATAAACTTCTCTTTTGTGTGTTTGTTTCGCTCGCAGAACGGTAACGGGTGGCTGAGGGAGTCCTGGACTAAGGGGTCCTCGGGCGTCCGGTCTGTTATCCATGGGTCGAACTGATGGGCTGTGAAGACATGAAGGCCGAAGACTGTACCCGTGTCCGGATTGGACTCTCCTTGGCGTGGAAGGCAAGCTTGGCGATCAACTATGAAGATTCCTTCTTATGTAACTGACTCTATGTAACCCTAGATCCCCCCGGTGTCTATATAAACCGGAGGGTGTAGTCCGGAAAGCATAAACTCATTACCATAGTCATATAGGCTAGACTTCTAGGGTTTAGCCATTACGATCTCGTGGTAGATCAACTCTTGTAACACTCATATTCATCAAGATCAATCAAGCAGGAAGTAGAGTATTACCTCCATAGAGAGGGCCCGAACCAAGGTAAACATCGTGTCCCCTGTCTCATGTAGCCATCGACCCTAGACGCACAGTTCGGGACCCCCTACCCGAGATCCGCCGATTTTGACACCGACATTGATGCTTTTATTGAGAGTTCCACTGTGCCGTCGACGAAAGGTTCAATGGCCCCTTCGATCGTCCATAGTGACGCTGCCCAGGGAGAAACCTTCCTCCCCGGACAGATTTTCGTATTCGGTGGCTTCGTACTGCGGGCCAACTCGCTTGGCCATCTGGAGCAGATCGATGGTTACGCCCCTGGCCACCAGGTCAGATTTGGAAGCTTGAACTACGTTGCGGATATCCGTGGAGACTTGATCTTCAATGGATTTGAGACCGCGGCGATCGCTCCCCCTCGCTCCGATGAACATGACTTAAATCTGTCATCGGACCAGATTCAGGAGATGGTTCCTGTAACTGCTACGGCCTTAGATCTGGAGCTGATTGCACCATCTGAAGCCATAGAGTCCGTGGCGTCGGAGCTGCACACAGACTCAACACCTGGGAATATCTGCGTCAACGGAATTCCGGACTCGTTTCCGGCTATGAATTCCGAACCACGTACGCCTGCAGACACCGAGCTGGATCGGTCATCGATCTTCGGGTTCAGCGCCGCAGACGTCCTCCAACACTCGCCCTTGGGCGATGTGCTAAATTCATTAAAAACCTGTCCTTGGCGGGGGACTCACAGCTGAACTATGTCCGGTTCGAACTAGAAGCTGATGAGGGGGAATTTCGCTTCCCACCCGCCACCCACTTCATAGCCACTATCGAGGACTTAACCGACCTGCTTGATTATGGCTCCGAAGACATCGACAGTATGGATGACGATGCCGACAAGGAGCAAGGCCAAGACCCACTATTCACTGGACGTTGGACGGCCACCTCTTCATACGATGTGTACATGGTTGACACACCTAAAAACACTAGCGACGGTGACAAAGAAGATTCAGTTGCGAATAAACCTTCTAAGACACAGTCCAAGCGCCGGCGCCCTAAACACCGTTCTAAGCCATGTCGCTCAAAAAATGGCAACACTGGCACCGGAGAAAATAGTACTCCGGCGACGCCGAAAACAATGAAGACCCTATTGGAGCAACATCCGAACATGAGGAACAAGACAACGGGCAAGTTAACCCTGATAAACAGGCCATGCCCAATGACCCGGATGACGATAGTTGTCGTCCACTCTCCGAGGATGAGGAGAACCTTTGCAGCGAGGATTTCATCATGCCTGAGGCACCCCTCGAGCAGGAGCGCTTCAAGCGCCAGCTAATAGCTACTGCAAGAAGCCTGAAGAAAAAGCAGCAGCAGCTTCAAGCCGATCAAGACCTACTCATTGACTGCTGGACTGATGTCCTGGCAGCCGAAGAATATGGCCTCAAGCACCCAGCCAAGAGTTACCCGAAGCGCAGACTGCTACCTCAGTTCGACGAGAAGGTACCAGAGACAATACCTCCCTCGCGCAATGCGGAACGACCACCACGTGGTCGGGATAGTGCAGCGGACCGACCACCTCGCGGTCGGGATAAAACGGCAACTCAGGCCGAACAACAGCCCGCCCCACC
Organism: Triticum aestivum; assembly: GCF_018294505.1. Lineage (NCBI taxonomy): Eukaryota > Viridiplantae > Streptophyta > Magnoliopsida > Poales > Poaceae > Triticum > Triticum aestivum. The sequence goes on along the minus strand of NC_057808.1, from coordinate 301,243,701 downwards.
GCCTCGTAAAAACAGAGACAAAACAGCTCGGGACCATACATACGACCTTCGGCAGGACCTGGACAGTAGAGCAGGACACACCAGATCAATCTACGGATCGTGAGGACGCTTCCCGACTCGGGATGACGGCTACCTATTCGGACGCCCGGACCGATAAACGCAGACGGACTTCATTGGAGGTGCGTCGCAACGCGGCCCGATATAGAGGCGCCGCACACCCTCTCTGCTTCACAGACGAAGTACTGGATCATGAATTCCCCGAGGGGTTCAAGCCTGTCAATATTGAATCATACGACGGAACAACCGATCCCGCAGTATGGATCGAGGATTTTATTCTCCACATTCATATGGCCCGAGGAGACGACCTCCACGCCATCAAGTACCTCCCACTAAATTTAAAAGGGCCGGCTAGACACTGGCTAAATAGCCCGCCTGAAAATTCCATCGGCAGCTAAGAGGACTTGGAAGAAGCTTTCCTTGACAACTTCCAAGGTACTTATGTCCGGCCACCAGATGCCGATGACTTAAGTCATATAGTCCAACAACCTGGAGAATCAGCTAGAAAATTCTGGACTAGGTTCCTAACCAAAAAGAACCAGATCGTTGACTGTCCGGATGCCAAAGCCCTAGCAGCCTTCAAACACAGCATCCGTGACGAATGGCTCGCCCGCCACCTCGGCCAAGAAAAGCCGAAATCCATGGCAGCCCTCACAACACTCATGACCCGCTTTTGCGCGGGAGAGGATAGCTGGCTGGCTCATAGCAAAAACACAGCCAGCGAGGCAGGCCCCTTCGAGGCCAGGAACAACACCGGCAAGTAATGGCGATAACACCGACGACACTGCAGTTCACGCCGGATTCCGTGGCTCCAAGTCCGGCCAGCGGAAGAAGCCTTATAAAAGGAACAACGAGGGACAATCCAGCTTGGACCGCATACTCGATCGTCCGTGGCAGATACATGGCACCCCAGACAAACAAGCCAATCATACCAACAGAGATTGCCGGGTTTTTAAGCAAGCCAGCAAGTCAAACACTGAGAGCAAGGAAATGGGATCGCAAAGCGAGGACGACGACGAAGAGCCCCGGCAGCCGAACACTGGACAACAGAAGAAATTTCCCCCTCCAGTCAAAACGGTGAACATGATATATGCTACACACATACCCAAAAGAGAGCACAAGCGCGCACTCAGGGACGTCTATGCGATAGGGCCAGTCGCCCCAAAATTCAATCCGTGGTCGTCATTTCCGATCACCTTTGATCGTCGAGATCATCCAACTAGTGTCCGTCATGGAGGTTCGGCCGCACTATTCCTTGACCCAATCATAGACGGATTTCACCTAACAGGAGTCCTAATGGACGGTGGTAGCAGCCTCAACCTGCTCTATCAGGATACAGTGCACAAAATGGGCATTAATCCCACGAAGACTACCTTTAAAGGAGTCATACCAGGTGTAGAGGCCCGTTGTACGGGCTTAATTACGCCGGTGGTGGTATTCGGTTCCCCGGATAACTTCCGAAGCGAAGAGCTAATCTTCGATATCGTCCCCTTCTGCAGCGGCTACCACGCACTGCTCGGACGAACCGCGTTTGCAATATTCAACGTGGTGTCACACTATGCTTATCTCAAGCTCAAGATGCCCGGTCCGCACGGCGTCATAACAGTTAATGGAAACACGGAACGCTCCCTCTGTACTGAGGAGCACACAGCCGCCCTAGCAGTAGAGGTACAGAATGGCCTTCTCAAGTAGAACTATAATCCGGCTGTCGAGCCCCTGGACATCGTTAAGAGGGTCCGGACTACACTGCAACAGGACAGCTCGGCTCATCAAGAGCTTGATTGGCAATTTGGCCTCCGTCCCAGCCCCGATAAAGGAGTGGCACTCGTACCACGCGTACATAACTACGCGCCTAAAAACCCATGGACATGGACGGAGGCATAGCTAGCTCGCGATCCACAGTGCGGCTCGACCGACCCCAGGATTCGCGTACCTTTTCTTTTCCCTTTCAGATCCTTTCTCTGTTTTCGAGGTTTCTTCTAACAACCCGTTTGTTGGGCACACCAAGGAGGCAAGGAGCTTTGGCGCACAAGGGAACCCTCAGGTGGCCCTCGTTAACGATTGCTATACCTGTTTTACATACCCGCACGCAGCTCGCACTTGGTTTTCGCATGTTAAAAAGCCTCTTTTGCTTACCATATTACATGCACAAATACGCCTCCACGTATTAATCACATTATAAAGGGCAGCGTTAGTTTATTACTTACTCTCCCCCTTTTTCCTTTTTATTTATCACTCGTTGCACGCGTACATTCTGGTATGTATTACTGCGCCAGGGGCTTCATCACGCCCCGCATTACTGTGACAAAAGTCCGAACACTTTTACAGTACTGTTCGACACCCCGAACTTATAGCGTTATATGCATCGGCTCTGAATCATGTCTTTGGTCAATAGTTGGGTTACCCGGCTCCTGTGTTTGCTACCTTATGTTCCACTATATCGGCTAAGGTAGTAAAGGGAGAACTACTGCGATTGTGTCCCGGTTCGTCCGGACGAGCACCTCAGTAGAGAAAGCTGAAAACTGTGTCATGATGTGGCGAGAGCCGGTCAGCTGTTCGAGAGGTCTCAAATCCCTAGAGATTTTTTCCGCTTTATGCGAGGAATCAGTTTTCTCCGATTAGGCGTATATAACGCCCCTAGTTCGGCCTTTCGAACACCAGGGGCTTCGCCGAAATTTTCATGGTCAAACTCCTATGGCTAAGTGAGGGTAATAAAGGCCCTATAGTCTGATTGCCTTGTTCGTTGCGCTAAACACCTCCTTTAAGGACCAGAAGGTGGAGTAAAGAGTGTTTAGATTTATCCCGAACACCCCCGTACTATCTACGTGGGTCAGAAGCCGACGATTGGTCAACCCTCAGATTTTAATAAACGGCCGCACAGGAGGTGAAATTTAATCACAAGCATCATATTACATGCCAATCTTGTTTCATATTACAGGACAACCCGAATGTTTTCATGGGAATATCACGTCCTTCGCACATTGCTCCGCCACAAGGTGGGATCCCTCCAGGACACCGTCAAAATACAGCTCGGGTCGCCGATGCTCCTTGCCCTCAGGTGGTCCTTCGGTCATCAACTTCTTGGCATCCATCTTCGCCCAGTGCGTCTTGACGCGCGCGAATGCCATCCGTGCACCCTCAATGTAGACCGACCGCTTCACGACTTCAAGCCGTGGACAGGCACTCACAAGCCGACGCACAAGTCCAAAGTAGCTGTCGGGCACGGGCTCGACATGCCACAGCCGGACTATCAGGTCCTTCATGGCTAGCTCAGCTAACTTGTGCAGCTCGACCATCTGTTTCAATTGGTCGCTAAAGGGCACCGGATGTTCTGGTCCAAGGTATTGGGACCAGAACAGCTTCTCCGTAGACATCCCTTCTTCGGCCCGATAGAACTCGGCAGCATCCGATACGTTGCGCGGCAGATCTGTAAATGCCCCTAGAAAACACAAAGTTCGGGTAAGTATAAGGACCGTTCCCTTTGCATACTTGCCTTGCATAGTGACAGCCTTACCCGCCGCAATCTTCTTGGCCGCCTAGATTTCCCAGAGGGTGCTCTGGGCTTCGGCTCGGGCATCTTGCGTGCTCTTGTGGGACTTAGCAAGTTCGGATTCTTGTGTCTTAGAAGCACGCTCCAAGGACTCGTACTTCTTGACGGCGTCCTGGAGCTCGTGCTGAATCTTGCTGACCCTGGCCTCGTGCTTCTCGCGTGCGGCATGTTCCTTGGCCGCTTTTTCTTCGTCCTCGGCTAACGCCTTTTTGAGGGCCGCCACCTCGGTCGTGGCCCCTAGTAAAGTTCATGACACTTTAGTTAGCTTGAACCATTTATTCTTCAATAATACACGCAGGTTACTGCATACCTTGGCTATCTTCCAGCTGCTTCTTCACGAGGCCGAGCTCTTCCTCGGCCCGCTCCAGTTTCTGCTTTAGTTCGGAGACCTCCGCGGTTTGAGTGGTAGCAGCCCGCAACGAGGCCTGCTTATTCACATAGACACCTTATGTTAGACTCCTGCGAAAATTAATTTTGATCCTCTGTTCGGCTTTTCTTTCCGGACACCGAACAGAGCATCAGGGGCTACTGTCTACACTGTGATATTCTTCTTACAATTACATTACTCACCTCAAAGCTTGCTAGAAGGCTAGCGCAGGCTTCGGTCAGTCCGTTTTTGGCGGACTGAACCCTTTTAATCACCATACCCATATGGGCACGGTGCTCATCCACAATGGAGGCGCCTTGCAGCGCTTCCAGTAGATGATCTGGCGCCTCCGGTTGGACAGAGGACATAGGTAGCACACCCCCTCCTTTTGGGAAGGGCCATTTGCCGGACTCCGGAGCCGTATAGGTCTCCAGAATAGAATCCGGCTGAGGGTCGAGTAGAACTCGGCCCGCACCGTCCGTCTCCGTAGGGGCTTTTTCCCCCATGTATCCGGCGGCCCGGGAGTCATCCTAGGGCACCACCCTGATGATCTCCGGAGCCTTCCCCCGGTCCGAGGAGGCCCTTTGAGATGCCTCCTTGTCATCACCCTTGGCCGAAGGGGAGTAAGCGGGCGGCGGTGACATGCTGGCCCTCTCCTTTGGGTCCAGTGAACCTTCTGATGAAGATAGCGGAGAGTTGTCCCGAGCCAGACTGCAATAACACGATTCAAACATTGCAAGGCAGAAAGGACGGACGTTCGGTCGTGCATAAAGATTTTTGATACTTACGATGCGGCCCGAGGCTTGGCCCGGGAAGGCCGCTCCGGACTGCTATCGACATCCCACGCGGAGTTATCCGCGGGGAAGCCTTTCCCCCTCTTGGGCACCTTCGCCTCCAAATTTGTGGGGGTCGTTCTCTTCTTCCTCCCCGCCTCGGGTGGGGAGTTGTCTCCCTCTTCCTCCTCCTCGTCATCGTCCTCGGCCGACAAAGAGCGAGTCTCGTCTTTGGACATCATGTTCGGAGCGCCTTTTCGGCGAGGGCCCCTCTGGGTCCCCTTTGGCCGCTTTCTTGGTTGTCTTCTCCGGCACCTCATAAGGTGCTGGAAACAGCTTTTCATCAGTAATGGAAATTCGGGGTCTTCGGGCAGCGGAGTTGGGTAGTTAATCCCCCCTGCTACCTCGATCCAGGCCTGAAAACATGGATAGGAAGGCTTAGGCTTTTTCCTCAAAATATGCTAGTAAAAGGTATGCCTTGAAGACATGAAACAACTTACCAAATTAGCCTGGCGTTTTAAGTTGAGCCCGCGATCCTCAGTCGTGGGCGGTGGTGTCTCGCCGGCCTTGAAGAGCACTTTCCAGATGTCTTCGTGCCTCGTGCCGAAGAGCTCCAGTAGCGTCTGGTGCTTGGCCGGATCATACTCCCACAGATAGCAAGTCCGGCGTTGGCACGGAAGAACCCGACGAATGAGCATGACCTGGATCACGTTGACGAGCTTGATTTTCCTGTCTATCATGTTCTGGATGCACGTCTGGAGCCCAGTCAGCTCGCTCGAGGGACCCCAGGTTAGGCCCCTCTCTTGCCAAGAGGTGAGCCGCATCGGGATTCCGGATCGGAATTCAGGGGCCGCCGCCCAGTCAGTGTCGCGAGGCTCGGTGATGTAGAACCACCCCGATTGCCACCCCTTCCCCGTTTCCTCAAAGGAGCCTTCGGGCCAGGTAACATTGGGCATCTTACCCACCATGGCGCCTCCGCACTATGCTTGTTGGCCACTCACCGCTTTCGGCTTCACATTAAAGGTTTTCAGCCATAGGCCGAAATGAGGTGGGATGCGGAGGAAGGCCTCGCACACGACAATGAATGACGTGATGTTGAGAATGAAATTGGGGGCTAGGTCGTGAAAGTCCAGCCCATAGTAAAACATCAGTCCGCGGACGAACGGGTGGAGAGGGAATCCCAGCCCGCGGACGAAGTGTGTGAAAAACACAACCCTCTCACGGGGCTCTGGAGTGGGGACTATTTGCCCTTTGGCCGGGAGTCGGTGAGCGATCTCCTTGGCCAGATATCCGGCCTCCTGGAGCTCCGTGATGTCCTTCTTCTTAACAGAGGAGGCCATCCACTTGCCTCCAGCTCCGGATCCGGACATGTTTGGAGTGCTTTCTTGAGCGAGGAAAAGCTAAAGCTTGGGCGCTGGAGCTCAAGGACGGAAGGACAGAAGGAGAGAAAGGGTGTGGGTGAAGGAAGGGAATCCTTATCCCCTTATAAAGGCCGCGAATATCAAGCGCCTCCCCACTCGCCCTGAAAGCTCGCCTATTCCCAAGGCCTGTGTAAATGGCACGGTTGGGTTACCCATGCCCGCATTGATGAGAATCCCGCGATAAGGGGACACGATCTTTGCTTTGACAAGACGTGCCAATGGCAACCGCGTCTTGGAACGTGGGGCGGTGAACGCGAAAACGGTTCGAAGTTATGACCGGTCAGACGTAATGTCGTGCTACAAAAAGTTATATTATCTCTGCGTTTGTATATGATGTGGCAGGTCCGGATACTATCATCACATCCAAAGATTATCTTCGAGTTCGGATAGAAGGGAACCCGCCTTGCAATGCCGAAGACAATCTGCGCGCCTGACTCCTTGTCATTGAAGCCAGGTTCAGGGGCTACTGAGGGAGTCCTGGACTAAGGGGTCCTCGGGCATCCGGCCTGCTATCCATGGGCCGGACTGATGGGTTGTGAAGACATGAAGGCCGAAGACTGTACCCGTGTTCGGATTGGACTCTCCTTGGCGTGGAAGGCAAGCTTGACGATCAACTATGAAGATTCCTTCTTATGTAACCGACTCTATGTAACCCTAGATCCCCCCGGTGTCTATATAAACCGGAGGGTGTAGTCCGGAAAGCATATACTCATTACCATAGTCATATAGGCTAGACTTCTAGGGTTTAGCCATTACGATCTCGTGGTAGATCAACTCTTGTAACACTCATATTCATCAAGATCAATCAAGCAGGAAGTAGGGTATTACCTCCATAGAGAGGGTCCGAACCTGGGTAAACATTGTGTCCCCTGTCTCCTATAACCATCGACCCTAGACGCATAGTTCGGGACCCCCTTGTAACGCCCACGATGCGGCTATATCTCCCACGTGTCGAGGCATGACTTAGAGGCATAACTGCATTGTGGTTTTGTCGCAAGAAGGGTCATCTTCACACAATCCCATGTAATGAACAAGAATGGGATAAAGAGTTGGCTTACAATCGCCACTTCACACAATACATAAATATAATCCATACATCATCCAAAATACACACATAGACCGACTACGGTCAAGATCCAAATGAAAATAAGATAACCCCAAATGCTAGATCCCCGATCGTCCCAACTGGGCTCCACTACTGATCATCCGGAAAAGACACATAGTATCGACAACGTTCCTCATCGAACTCCCACTTGAGATCGATCCCATCATCTGCACTGGCATCGTCAGCACCTGCAACCGTTGCTTGTCATCAATCTAAATTGGTGAAGGCTAAGCATAATGTAATTCTTATTCTTGTTTCCTCCAAGTGATTAATTCCTTCTTCCGGAGTTCGTTCATGATATCAAATTCTTGATTTAATTGTTCATCTTTCTTTCCGGAGCTCCAAGTTATTTCAATTATATCATTTCAAAGCTCCATCTAAATCATTGCAAGGCTTCTCCCGGAGTTCTTTTCAACTTTCCATTTCGTTTGATCATTCTTTTATTACCGGAGTTCTTCATGGAGGCTCTACATGGTGGTTCGTCAAGGATTCCTTTCATTTTTCGATTGTTCTTCAAGATTTCTCTTGAAGTTATGATCCGCCAGGCTATACTCAAAAAATTAACATGGTGTTCAACACATGTCTTGTTTTGAGGAGTTCAAGTATTCTTCATCTTGCATTCCGAAGTGCAATTCTTTCTCTTATCTTTTGAGGTGGTGTTATGTCATTCTTGACAATTTGAGTTCGCGTTTCATGATTCATATGTTGTCAAGAATGAGATATTTTAAATCCACCAATCTCTTCGTTGGATCTATCTTGTGTCATGTTTCACCTAAAGCCTTCCCTAAGGAATGTTGCTATTATGGTGCTTATCAATGATCCAAGTTTTCTCCTATCCTCTCGGCGAGAGAAGATTTCATCTCTTCGTTGATCTCAAGCAAGCAATTGTTTTCGTTAGTGGCAAAATTTTCACCTCATGTTTTGAGATGTCTCCATAAGCCCATGAGGATCATATCCTTTTGTTGTTGGTTTTTTTCCAACAACTCCGTTATAACCTTCTTGGAAGGATGCTTTCCAAGCTCATTTGTGGCAGAAGTTGTCATTTTCTTCTCCGTTATCTTATTCCGACGATCTATCTTCTATTCGTTCGTCCCGGAGGCATTGTGATGTTGCTCTCTTCGACCAATCATCTTGTTTTGTCAAGATCATGTAATTTTTCCTTTCTTATCCGTTTAGCCGGAGTGTCGTGTTTTCATTCGAGTTCTCTCATCTTATCAAGTTTTGTCTCCTTCCTCAACCGGAGTGCTGTCTGAAATCTTTCTTACCCCTTGTGTCATTCTTTCATTAGTTCCGGAGGGAATGTGTTGGTAATTTCATCGAGTATCCTCTCATCTTGTCAAGATCATGTTCAATTCCTTCCATTTACAGTCGGAGTGCTGCCCAAATTATATCATTCTTATTCCTTCTCTATCTTGTTTTAACCGAAGTGGTTTAAATATCTATTGTGTCACTTAACCTCAAGGTTCTCATGGTGTTCCTTGTCTCTCTTTTCTACCGGAGTCTTCTCAATTTTGTTCACCTCTGTCGTGTCATTTCTTCAAGCTTTGCGACCTCTCAAGGTTCTTTGGTTTCACTCGTTTGTCAAAGAAGCAACTTAGCTTTACCTTTTCTCTTCCTCTTCCGTTTTTCTCCGGTGCCATCCTAGATCTCGGGACGAGATCCTCTTGTAGTGGTGGAGTGTTGTAACGCCCCGAGACCGACGCTTCGATTGCCTTCCTTGTTTTTGCGAGTCAGTTGAGTTTTATTTGTGTGTTGCATTCATCATCGCATCATTTGCATTGCATCGGCACTTCGTTGCCGTCATGTTTTAAAAATTTGCATTCATTAGTAGTTGCCGCGTTCCCCCTTGTCTTCGTTGACCGTTCCGAGACCAACCGTGTTTTCGGTTCCCTCTTGTCAAACCAACTAACCTCTCTCGTCAACCACCCACCCCCTCGCGCGCGTCCGAAAGTTGTCCCGTACCCGACCCGGTTTGTTGTTACCGTTGGGTCCGGATCATCCCCTAACATCTATAAAATATCTCCGTTTTGTTATTTGGACTCCCTACCTATTTTTCTCAGCCGTTCGATTATGATCGTAGGGATGAGGTATCCCCTAACCTAAATTCATCTGATATAAATATCAGTCTAACCCTAGATCCTAGGGGCTTGTCCCATCATTCCCTTTCGGCCGCCGCCACTCCACATCGGGATCCCTCCCGATCCTCTCTCCTAACCAACTGGCACCCGAGGCCTCCCCTCGATCCACCCGGCCAACCAGAGGAGCTCCTCCTCTCCCGCTCCTCCCGCAGCCAGCTCCTGTCCCGAGCGCCTCCTCCTCACCTCGTCTCACCCGTCGCCGGCCGACCTCCGGAGCTCCCTCCGCCGAAGAGTACCACCAGCAGATGAGTGCCCCGACAACCCCGCTATTTTCCCCTCCTGCTTCTCTACCTCTCTTTCTCACGATCTCCCCCTCCCTCTCTCTGTTTTCGCTCACAGAAGACCACCATGGCCGCTGCATCAAGCTCCCCGCCGTTCCCCTCCTCGTGCCGTCCCCACCGTCTACCACCACCAGCAGCAGCTAAGCTACGTCGCCCTCCTTCCCTTCTTGCCGCACCTCCGCTCTCTCTCCCCCTCCTGACCTCGTTTTCCCTCTCATGGTCCAACAGAAGCAGGAGTCCTGCCATGGCCGTCCGAACCCCGCTGCTGCATCGCGCTAGTGTCGGGGCCTCATCTCCACCACCAGACCCTGCCGACCTTCGTCGCCCTTGCCCGTTCCCGGCCGGATCCCACCGGCAGGGCCCCATCCCCGCTGCCGGAGGCCGCGTACAGCTTGTCCCGGACCTCCCCTGCTTCGCCAAGGTGTCGTCCCTGGCCGAATCCACTTCCTCGCATCGGATCTCATCTCCCGCGCCTGTCTTGGACAGGATCCGCGTCGCCGGATCTTGCATGCGCCCGCCGCCGCGTTCGTCTTTGTTCGGGAGCTCGAGTTCGAGCGCTCTACCCCGTCGCTGCTGCCCCATGCGCCTCCTCTGCCTGCGCGTTGACCACGTCACCAGCCACGTCGGCCACGCGAAGCCTCCTCTGCTCGACCGCGCGTCGGCTGCGTGTTGACCACGCCCTGCCTCGCTTTGATCTGCCCGCGAGGCCCAGCGCCGCGCCAAGTCCAGCTTCCCGCTAGCCTGCTGCTTCACCGACCTGGGCCAAGGCCCACAAGGTGAGCTGCCCCCCAGCTCCTGTTCCTTTTGGCCCAAGTGCAGTTTCGGCCCGAGTAGTTTTTCCCCCAGATCTGCGATTTTAGGATTATTCCAGGAATTACAGTTTTACAGGAAAACCCTTGCACTTCATGCATTTAATAACTTCACAACCGTGCATCGGATTAAAATAATCTAAATATGTAAAATGCTCAGAAATTTGTGTAGTTTAATAATATGCTGCTTGCACCCATGTTTAATATGTTTAAAGTGATGTTTATTTAATTTGCTCGAATGCCATGTTAAAATGATTTATTTCATAGCTAAATAACCGTAACTCGGATTTTAATAAACGTTATATGTAAATGGGGTAGAAAAATGCCTAGTTTAACATGGTGCACTTTATTTTGCTGTTTAACAACATTAAAATTGTGTTTAGGGCAGAACAGTAGCAAATTCGAAATATGCATATGAGGATTTTCCGGAATTGTTGTTTGTTGTTCCGGCCTCATGTAAACTTGCCTAAATAGGTAGTTTCCATATGCTTCGCCCCTTGCCATGTTTATTAACATTTAATATTGCTGGGTGCATAAACAAGAGCGAACTAAATGTTTGGAATGTGGTGTTTCGTCAATATGCAACTCGTTGCATATTGAGCTCCATTTAACTTGTAGTTTCGTTTGTGCACTTTGCCATGCCATGCCTTTTTAAACCGGACATGCATCATGTTTGTTTTTGCATCATGCCATGTGTACGTGATGGTTGTTTACTATGTTGTTTGTTTCTTTCCGGGTTGCTTCTCTCGTTAGCTTCGGTTTCGTTCCGGAGTTGTGAGGATTCGTTCGACTACATCCGTTTGTCTTCTTCATGGACTCGCTCTTCCTCCTAGCGGGATCTCAGGCAAGATGACCACCCCTCGAAATCACTTCTATCTTTGCTTTGGTAGTGTTCGCTCTATTGCCATGCTGCGCTACCTACCACTTGCTATATCATGCCTCCCATATTGCCATGTCAGCCTCTAACCATCCTTTCCTAGCAAACCGTTGTTTGGCTAAGTTACCGCTTTTGCTCAGCCCTTCTTATAGCGTTGCTAGTTGCAGGTGAAGTTGAAGTTTGTTCCATGTTGGAACATGGATATGTTGGGATATCACAATATCTCTTATTTAATTAATGCATCTATATATTCGGTAAAGGGTGGAAGGCTCGGCCTTATGCCTGGTGTTTTGTTCCACTCTTGCCGCCCTAGTTTTCTGTCATACCGGTATTATGTTCCTTGAGTTTGCGTTCCTTATGCGGTTGGGTGATTTATGGGAGCCCCTTGACAGTTCGCCTTGAATAAAACTCCTCCAGCAAGGCCCAACCTTGTTTTACCATTTGCCACGTAAGCCTTTCCCCCGAGTTTTCGCGAGCCCGAGGGTCATCTTATTTTAACCCCCCCCGGGCCAGTGCTCCTTCGAGTGTTGGTCCGAACTGAGTAGACTGCGGGGCCCCCTCATGGAAACTCGAGGTCTGGTTTTACTCGTAGGATGTCTCATCCGGTGTGCCCTGAGAATGAGATATGTGCAGCTCCTATCAGGATTTGTCGGCGCATCGGGCGGCTTTGCTGGTCTTGTTTTACCATTGTCGAAATGTCTTGTAAACCGGGATTCCGAGACTGATCGGGTCTTTCCGGGAGAAGGTTTATCCTTCGTTGACCGTGAGAGCTTATGACGGGCTAAGTTGGGACACCCCTGCAGGGTATTATCTTTCGAAAGCTCTGCCCGCGGTTATGTGGCAGATGGGAATTTGTTAATATCCGGTTGTAGAGAACTTGACACTTGACCCTAATTAAAACGCATCAACCGCGTGTGTAGCCGTGATGGTCTCTTCTCGGCGGAGTCCGGGAAGTGAACACGGTTTCTGGGTTATGTTTGACGTAAGTAGGAGTTCAGGATCACTTCTTGATCATTGCTAGTTCACGACCGTTCCGTTGCTTCTCTTCTCGCTCTCTTTTGCGTATGTTAGCCACCATATAAGCTTAGTGCTTGCTGCAGCTCCACCTCATTACCCCATCCTTTCCTTTAAGCTTAAATAGTCTTGATCTCGCGGGTGTGAGATTGCTGAGTCCTCGTGACTCACAGATACTTCCAAAACAGTTGCAGGTGCCGATGATACCAGTGCAGGTGACGCAACCGAGCTCAAGTGGGAGCTCGATGAAGATCTTGTTCGTTGTGTTGTTTCTTTTCATTTTGATCAGTAGTGGTGCCCAGTTGGGACGATCAGGAATCTAGCAGTTGGGTTATCTTCTTTTCTTTTGGTTTTGACCGTAGTCGGTCTATGTGTGTACTCTGAATGATGTATGTTTTATTTATGTATTATGTGAAGTGGCGATTGTAAGCCAACTCTTTATCCCATTCTTGTTCATTACATGGGATTGTGTGAAGATGACCCTTCTTGCGACAAACCACAATGCGGTTATGCCTCTAAGTCGTGCCTCGACACGTGGGAGATATAGCCGCATCGTGGGCGTTACACCCCTACCCGAGATTCGCCGGTTTTGACACCGACAATGGCTAATATTTTCCATGCTGGATGTGTTATTCTCACGATGAGTGTTTATTCACTTGTCATTGCACGAGAGTAAGGCAAAGGTTTTAGGGATTCCCAGTCCCGAAATGCAAAAATGAATTTACTTTATGTTGTCAAATAATAAATTCCTTGGAAAGTGCTGGTATGGAAGGCACCCGTAGATACGGCTAGCCATGGAAAGTGAAAGTATGGTGGAAAAGGAATGAACTTTATTTTCTGTTTGGGAACCGCCTATGGCATATCTAGCATGGAAAGTGTTCGTAGCTCTACGTCGTTTTCGTTGGTGGGATGGATACACCTCCCAAAATGTTTTTATCTCTATTTTTTCGCTTTGAGCTCTGGCACCTCTACAAATCCCTACTTCCCTCTACGAAGGGCCTTTCTTTTACTTTATGCAATTTTTATTTTGAATTTGAGTCTCCATCTTCTCTCATAAAAAGCACCAACTAGCAGGCAATATGATCGTACTTAAGTATTGAGTGTAGCTAATTTTCGAGTGTGTTTCATGAATGGATCAATGTTTGAGCATGATGGGCTAGGGATAACTTATTTTAGCGTTGATATTTTGAAAGACATGGTTGCTTGTTGATATGCTTGAGTATCTAAATTATTATGTCAAAACTAGACTACTGCTTTGAATCACATAAAAGTCCAAATGTCCATGCTATAAAGAAAAGAATATGATATGACTTGATAAACAGCACTCCACATCAAAAATTCTGTTTTTTTATCACTTACCTACTCGAGGACGAGCAGGAGTTAAGCTTGGGGATGCTGATACGTCTCCAACGTATCTATAATTTTTGATTGTTCCATGTTGTTTTATTATCAATCTTGGATGTTTTATAATCATTTTATAGTCATTTTATATCATATTTTGGTAATAACCTATTGACATAGTGCCAAGTGCCAGTTGATGTTTTTTCCATGTTTTTTACATCGCAGGAAATCAATATCAGACGGAGTCCAAATGCCACGAAACTCCACGATGATTTTTAATGGGCCAGAAGGAACACAACGGGCCCTGGATGCACCTGGGGGGAGTTCCGAGGAGGTGACAACCCACCAGGGCGTGCCAGGAGGCCCAGGGGCGCCCTGGTGGGTTGTGCCCACCTCGGGTGCCCCCAGACCGCCTCTTTGCTCCATAAATACCCCAAAAATCCAGAAACCCTAGGGGAGTCGATGAAATATTCATCTAGCCGCCGGAGAGTCTAGAAGCACCAGATCCAATCTAGACACCATCTTGGATGGGGTTCACCACCTCCATTGGTGCCTCTCCGATGATGCGTGAGTAGTTCTTTGTAGACCTTCGGGTCCGTAGTTAGTAGCTAGATGGCTTTCTCTCTCTCTCTCTCGCTGAATTCTCAATACAATGGCCTCTTGGAGATCCATATGATGTAACTCTTTTTGCGGTGTGTTTGTTGGGATCTGATGAACTTCGAGTTTATGATCAGTTATATCTTTTTATATCCATGAAAGTTATCTGAGTTTCTTTGATCTCTTATATGCATGATCTCTTATAGCTTCGTATTTCTTCTCCGATATTTTGGTTTTGTTTGGCCAACTTGATCTATTTATCTTGCAATGGGAAGAGGTGCCCGGTAGTGGGTTTGATCTTACGGTGCTTGATCCCAGTGATAGAAAGGGAAACGACACGTATGTATCGTTGCTACTAAGGATAAAAAGATGGGATCTATATCTATGCATAGATAAACGGATCTTGTCTACATCATGTCATCGTTCTTATTGCATTACTTCGTTTTTCCATGAACTTAATACACTAGATGCATGCTGGATAGCGGTCGATGTGTGGAGTAATAGTAGTAGATGCAGGCAGGAGTCGGTCTACTAATCTTGGACGTGATGCCTATGTAATGATCATTGCCCGGATATCATCATAATTATTTGAAGTTCTATCAATTGCCCAACAGTAATTTGTTTACCCACCGTTTGCTATTTTTCTCGAGAGAAGCCACTAGTGAGACCTACGGCCCCGGGGTCTTCTTTCTCATCTATTTGCTTGCGATCTACTTTTCCTTTGCATTTTTATTCAAATCTATTAAACCAAAAATACAAAAATACTTTGCTGCACTTTATTTTATTTGCGGTCTATTATTTCAATCTACTACAAATTTTTGGCATCGTTACCCGAAAGGGATTGACAACCCCTTTAACACGTGAGGTTGCGAGGTGTTGTTATTTCTGTGCAGGTGATGTTTACGTTGTGTTGCTTGGTTCTCCTACTGGTTCGATAACCTTGGTTTCTTCACTGAGGGAAATACCTACCATCGTTGTGCTGCATCATCCCTTCCTCTTTGGGGAAATACCGACGTAGTCCTAGCAGTCAGGAGCTTTTCTGGCGCTATAGTCAGAGAGCAATCACGCCCAAGAGGGGAAAATATCCCTGTCCGATGACTTGGATTCGGACACTGAAGCCGTCCCCAAGCATCGCCCTAGGGTCAAGCCGCTAGCCGAATCGTAAGTATCTAAAGATGCTCTACACACATCCAGTCTTTTTCGAATCGTGGGAATCATATTAAATCATGTGTTGTAGTCCGACCCGCGATCTTCCCCCACTATCTTCATCGTCGGGGAATTCTGTGGTGTCGGAGATGATGGAGGGTGAATCGCCTCCGCGAACCTCCCCGCCACCTACTACGGACTACGCCGAGGTATTATCTCAAAGGACCTCCTCGGTCTGTGGAGAGGCGCGGGGGAACACCAAGACGGTATCGGAGGGTAATGCCTCGGCTGCCGAGAACATGAGGGATGCAATCCCCCTGGATACTTACGGTTGGGGACCTGACCAGTCGGGCCCCTAGCCGGACACCGCTTTGGACACCCAAGTGGCTCCGGAGCCGAATAAGCGACCCCTTCGAAGGAGGGGGTTGCCTCAACTCCAACAGCGACCTCCGAGAATCCGGAGGCGCCGAACACATGGAGATGCTTCAACGCGCTTCCATCGTGGAGGAGCACCATACCCTAATGGGTGCGGTGGTTGAAAAGGTTCAAGCCGCTAAGAGTGGGCTGAATGAAGCTTTCACTAACCTGTTAACGAGTTTCGAGGTATGCGATGTAAGAACTTTTAGCCACTGTTCATATGAAAAAAATATGCCTGTGTATAGATAGTAGCCCCTGAGACTCTGTTCGGTTCGTGGAAAAGCGGCCGAACAGAGGATCAATAGTATTCGCAGGACATAATATACTTGTCTATTTTGAAAAAGTAGGCATCGCTGTTAGTGGCAGCCACCCAGGCCGCCGAAGTATCCGAGCTCAAGCGGAAGCTAGGGATGGCTGATGAGGATCTCGTCCACATCAACAAGAGGTTTGACGAGGCACAGGGTATGTTTGCGAAAAAAAGAAAAAAAATTACACACCCGAAATGATAAGTCCGCTGTTCGTTTGCAGGAAGCGCGGCCGCAGTCGAAACCCTAAAGGGTGACCTTGCCCGGGCTAAAGAGCAGGCGCGGATAAGCCAAGCAGCTCTGACAAAGCGGCGCGGATTTGAAGGCCGAACAGGCTGCCCGCCGTCGATACGAGGAGCGGGTGACCAAAGTAGAGCAAGCAATCAAGGACGCCGCCAGTAAGTGTGAGTCCTTGGAAAAGAAAAATGAAGCCCAAGCGGCCGAACTAGCCAAGGCTCTCGAGGGAGCCGGGGAGGCGCGGAACGAGTCCCGTGCGGCATGCGAGGAGATCACACAGGCCAAGCAAATAGCGGCTGGTAAGCACTTTCTTTTACAGAGTAAATTCGGTAGCCAGAAGTATGCCCTGCTCACTCGACTATGGAGTTCTCCAGATGCATTCGCGGATCTTCCGAAGAGTGCTGCTGACGCCTCGCAGTTCTTCCGGGCCCAGGAGGGGCACACAACGGAGAAGCTATTCTGGTCGCAATTCGCGGCGCAAGAGCACTCGTCGCTGTTTGATGTCTACTACACAACCTTCTTCTTGTAGACGGTGTTGGGCCTCCAAGTGCAGAGGTTTGTAGGACAGTAGCAAATTTCCCTCAAGTGGATGACCTAAGGTTTATCAATCCGTGGGAGGCGTAGGATGAAGATGGTCTCTCTCAAACAACCCTGCAACCAAATAACAAAGAGTCTCTTTTGTCCCCAACACACCCAATACAATGGTAAATTGTATAGGTGCACTAGTTCGGCGAAGATATGGTGGTACAAGTGCAATATGGATGGTAGATATAGGTTTTTGTAATCTGAAAATATAAAAACAGCAAGGTAACTAATGATAAAAGTGAGCGTAAACGGTATTGCAATGCTAGGAAACAAGGCCTAGGGATCATACTTTCACTAGCGCAAGTTCTCTCAAAAATAATAACATAATTGGATCATATAACTATCCCTCAACATGCAACAAAGAGTCACTCCAAAGTCAATAATAGCGGAGAAAAAATGAAGAGATTATTGCAGGGTACGTAACCACCTCAAAGTTATTATTTCGGATCGATCTATTCAAGAGTTCATACTAGAATAACACCTTAAGACACAAATCAACCAAAACCCTAATGTCACCTAGATACTCCAATGTCACCTCAAGTATCCGTGGGTATGATTATATGATATGCATCACACAATCTCAGATTCATCTATTCAACCAACACAAAGAACTTCAAAGAGTGCCCCAAAGTTTCTACCGGAGAGTCAAGACGAAAACGTGTGCCAACCCCTATGCATAGATTGCCAAGGTCACGGAACCCACAAGTTGATCACCAAAACATACATCAAGTGAATCAATAGAATACCCCATTGTCACCATGCGTATCCCACGCAAGACATACATCAAGTGTTCTCAAATCCTTAAAGACTCAATCCGATAAGATAACTTCAAAGGGAAAACTCAATCCATTACAAGAGAGTAGAGGGGGGAGAAACATCATAAGATCCAAGTATAATAGCAAAGCTCGCGATACATCAAGATCATGCCAAATCAAGAACACGAGAGAGAGAGAGAGATCAAACACATAGCTACTGGTACATACCCTCAGCCCCGAGGGTGAACTACTCCCTCCTCGTCATGGAGAGCGCCGGGATGATGAAGATGGCCACCGGTGAGGGATCCCCCTCCGGCAGGGTGCCGGAAAAGGGTCCCGATTGGTTCTTGGTGGCTACAGAGGCTTGCGGCGGCGGAACTCCCGATCTAGGTTATTTTCTGGAGGTTTATGTATTTATAGGAATTTTTGGCGTAGGTTTCACGTCAGGGGGGTCTCCGAGCCGTCCACGAGGTAGGGGCCCACGCCCAGGGGGGTGGGCGTGCCCCCACCCTCGTGGATGGCTTGGGACTCTTCTGGCCCAACTCTTTTACTCCGAGGGCTTCTTTTGGTCCATAAAAAATCGTCAAAACTTGGCACGTCAATTGGACTCCGTTTGGTATTCCTTTTTTGCGAAACACTGAAACAAGGAAAAAACAGAAACTGGCACTGGGCTCTGGGTCAATAGGTTAGTCCCAAAAGTAATATAAAATTGCATAGTAAAGCCCATTAAACATCCAAGATGGATATATAATAGCATGAATACTTCATAAATTATAGATACCTGGGAGACGTATCAGCATCCCCAAGCTTAATTCCTGCTCGTCCTCGAGTAGGTAAATGATAAAAGAAATAATTTATGAAGTGTGAATGCTAGCAGGTGCACAAGTTTGATCAATGATAATTTCAATCACCTTTTCTAGCAGCATTATATGTCATAACAGTAGCTCAAATCATAAAGCTTTTCATGATCAAGTAACAAGTTATTCACATGTTAAAGTATAGATCAATAACTTTCTTGAAAACTAACAAACCGTGTTACTAGTCATTAAACAATTACAATTCATCTTATTTTCAGGAAGAGTCTATGTCAGAGCTTTGATTCAGCAAACTTCACATACTCAACTATCATATAGTCTTCCATGATTGCTACCACTCAAAGCATTTTTAGAACAAATAGCATCCATCGAACACAGAGAAAGATAGGGGCTTAATGTTTCGCCTCCCAACTTATTTATCATATAGATAATTGTCAACAATAATAATTCATGATCAAATATATTTGAATGGCCATATATGCTCAGATCTTTCCATCACATGATGCTTGCCAACTAAAGAGTAGGTTGGAATGAGGAGGAATACTACTGACTCTTGCATAAAAGTAAAGGATATGCCCTTCGCAGAGGGAAGCAGGGATTTGCAGAGGTGCCAGAGCTCGAGCAAAAACAGAGATGAAAATAATTTTGAGAGGTATGCTTTCATTGTCAACATAACAACCAAGAGTTTCCAATATCTTCCATACTAGACACATCATAGGAGGTTCCCACGCAGAAAGGTAAAGATTTTAACCCCCCCCCCCTCCACCAACAATCACACTCCACGCTTGTCCGAAACAACGGGTGCCGTCCAACTTCCAACAATCCTAGGGGAGTTTTGTTTAAATTATTTGCGAATTTGTTTTTGATCTTTTGATCATAGGACTGGGCATCCCAGTTACCAGCCATTTTCTCGTGAATGATGAGCGGAGTCCACTCATCGTGAGAATAACCCACCTAGCATGGAAGATACTGCTAACCCCTAGTCGCTACATGAGCGATTCAGGCATACAAAACAGATTATTATTTGAAAGTTTAGAGTTTGGCACATGCAAATTTACTTGGAATGGCAGGTAAATACCGCATATAGGTAGATATGGTGTACACTCATGGAAGGAACTTGGTTCAAGGATTTTGGATGCACAAGCAGTATTCCCGCTTAGTATAGATATTTTGGCTAGCAAAGGATTCTAAATAGCAAGCACCACATGTTAGAGGATCCATAACAATATAACTTCTATACAAATATACCGAAGCATAACTCATTATGTTGTCTTCCTTGTCCAACTTCAACTAATTTGCTCAGGTTTGAAAATAATTAATGGGGCTCACAATCATAGAAGATGTCCAAGATAGTATATTTATATGTGAAATCTCTCTTCCTTCAATATTCTTTCATGAATTGTTCAAGTGACCAATACAATGTTTGCTAACCTTCAATAAATTTACCACCTCTACTTCTTATATGTGAAGGCATTACTCCCCATGGGATAAGCATATGAAACATATATAATTTCAGATTTATGACATTCAAATCATTCAACCATTTACTCATAGGATATAAGTGAAGCACACGAGTAAATGACAAACTACTCCAAAAAGATATAAGTGAAGATCAATGAGTAGTTAAATAATTATGTAGCTAAGTGAAGACTCTCTCTCTCATTTAAGAATTTCAGATCTTGGTATTTTATTCAAACAGCAAGAAAAGCTAAAGAAAATAAAATGACGCTCCAAGCAAAACACATATCATGTGGTGAATAAAAATATAGCTCCAAGTAAAGTTACCGATGAATGAAGACGAAAGAGGGGATGCCATCCGGGGCATCCCCAAGCTTAGGCTCTTGGTTGTCCTTGAATATTACCTTGGGGTGCCTTGGGCATCCCCAAGATTAGGCTCTTGCCACTCCTTATTCCGTAGTCCATCGAATCTTTACCCAAAACTTGAAAACTTCACAACACAAAACTTAACAGAAAATCTCGTGAGCTCCGTTAGCGAAAGAAAACAAAAAACCACTTCAAGTTACTGTAATGAACTCATTCTTTATTTATATTGGTGTTAAACCTACTGTATTCCAACTTATCTATGGTTCATACTGTAGGAGATATGCCCTAGAGGCAATAATAAATGATATTATTTATCTCCGAGTTCATAATTATGTTTATGTTCCATGCTATAACTGCAATGATTCTCGAGTCTGCAATATCCACGAGGCTCGGAGGAAGACTCATACGCACGTGTGGAATAATAAACGGTAAGAAGTATTCCTAGTCTGGCCTCTAAGACTAGCTCAAGTGTTGCATGATGGTTCTGTTTTCCTGATCATGGGCATGTCTATGCCAGCAATTTTGAGGGCACAATGTTAACAGAACATTTGTGTTGAATCGACCCGGATTGATGTTATGCTAAGAGATTCATTCGTCACAAGTTAATGGTTTATAACACAGAGATAGTTAATGTTTGCATAATTCCTTAGACCATGAGAGTATCGAGTTTCTTCATGCTTGCTTCATGAACTTTGGGGTTTGTTAAACGTCATCCGTAACTGGATGGCTATTACGGCGGCTTACGGGTTCATGGGAAAGTATGTTAAGTAACTTGATAGCTCGAGATTGGGATTTGCTCCTCCGACGATGGAGAGATATACTCGGGCCCTCTCGGTGTTACGGTATCCATCATCGTCTGGCCAGACACTTTGTGATTTGATCATGGGGATGCCGGAACACGATAACGAGAAAAGAGAACAATACCAGTAACGAGGTAACTAGCATAGTGGACAAGTTGTTGATCCACGAGAATGCCAACATGTCTCACCTCGGGTATTTGTAACATATCGCGAAGCAACAGGAATAGCACACTGCAACTGGAGGTTCACTTGAATATTCATTCGTGTGGGTATAGGGGTCAATATGGGTGTCCACGGCTCCGATGTTGATCATTGATAGGAAGGGGTTCCGGGTCATGTCTATACTTCACCGAACCTATAGGGTCACACGCTTAAGGGTCATCTATCTGCTGAATACTAGAAAAGGAGTCTGAGAGAAAATCACCGAAAAAGTTTCGGACACCGAAAAGTTTCGGACAACGGAAAAGTTCCGCAGAGAGAGGTCACCGGATGAGTTTCGGTGAAACCGAAAAAGTTGTTTTGGGGTATGCCATTAAGTCAAAATGGTTTCGGCACATGCCTGATAATTCTTGGAGGGTGCCAGAATCATTCTGGAAACTTTTTGGAATTTTCAGAAATAAAAACCGAAAATGTTTCGGAGCTGCCGGTACCGCTTTGGCTGTTTTTCGCAGATGAAATTCACTAGTCTGAAATTGTTTCAGAACGAATCCAAAATCATTTTAGTGGGTACTGGAATTATTCTAAGACCCACAGAAATATTTTCGGATTTAGTGGACGCGAAAAATTGTCTTCATGAATAGTGAAAACGCATTCTTGTTTGCTTTTCGCAGATGAAAATCACTAAACCGAAATCGTTTCGGAACGCGTTGAAAATTATTTTAGTGGGTACTGGAAATGTTCTGAGCCCACATAAATATTTTCAGTTCGAACGGATGCTGAAAAATGTCGTCATGAATAGTGAAAGTGCTTTTGCTTGGCTTCTTGGAGAAGCCACCTTGAGGGCCTTTTTGGTATTTCCCCCCTTGGCTTCTTGGAGAAGCCACCCTTGGGCTTGGCCTATAAATAGGGGTGGAGGGGGCTGCCTAAAGGATCATCCCTTCTCACATACAAGTGCCATGCATGATCTGGCTTCTCTCTCCCTCCCAGCGAAATAGTTTCGTAGAGCCGAAAGGTTGTCTGGGTTCCGGTGGGAACTAGTTTTGGACGGCGAAGCCCTGCTGGATAGATGACACCGTATGTGTGCAACTCTGTAGAGAGATCGTAGTTTCGGTCTTAGTTCGTGAGTGCCTCCCGAAGGGCTATCTGTGTGACCGTCCGAGTTTCGAAGGTCCTCCCGAAGGGCTGTCCGAGTGACCGTTCGAGTTTCAAAGGTCCTCCCGAAGGGCTGTCCGCGACACCGTCCGGGGGACTATTTGACCGCCTCCCGGAGGGCTGTCTGAGGAGCAGATGAGGGTATACATCCTCGCGGTTGGGAGCTTGTAAATCCTAGCTGCGGGGATCTGCACCGCCGATCGTCATCGACTCTACTTCCCGCTGCGCTACGAGTCGGTAACGAAAAAGATCAAACCTTGTATGCAGTCTCCATAGTGGTCCTGGGCTGGTGCGTAGGTCAGAATTTTTTTGTTTTCTGCTGCGTTACCCTACACATACCCTTCGATACTACTCATGGATTCATCAAAATAAGCAAACAACACATAGAAAACAGAATCTGTCAAAAACAGAACAGTCTGTAGTAATCTGTAACTAACGCAAACTTCTGGAACTCAGAAAAATCTACCAAAATAGGACGACCTAAATAATTTGTTTATTGATCTACTGCAATTGGAATCAGTATTTTATCACGTTTTGGTGATTTTAAACAATTGTTTTCGTGAACAGATAGTTTCTGGAATTTTCAGCAAGATCAAATAACTATCATCCAAGAAGATCCTATAAGTCTTCCTTGGCACAAACACTAATTAAAATGTAAAACCACATCTAACCAGAGGCTAGATGATTTATTTCTTACTAAACAGGAACAAAAAGCAAGGAACAAAAATAAAATTGGGTTGCCTCCCAACAAGCGCTAACGTTTAACACCCGTAGCTAGGCATGATGATTTCAATGATGCTCACATAAAAGATAAGATTTGAAACATAAAGTGAGCATCATGAAGAATATGACTAGCACATCTAAGTCTAACCCACTTCCTATGCATAGGGATTTTGTGAGCAAACAACTTATGGGAACAATAAACAACTAGCATAGGAAGGCAAAACAAGCATAACTTTAAAACTTTAAGCACATAGAGAGGAAACTTGATATTATTGCAATTCCTACAAGCATATGTTCCTCCCTCATAATAATTTTCAGTAGCATCATGAATGAATTCAACCATATAACCAGCACATAAAGCATTCTTTTCATGATCTACTTGCATAGAAATTTTACTACTCTCCACATAAGCAAAATTCTTCTCATTCGGAATAGTGGGAGCAAACTCAACAAAATAACTATCATGTGAAGCATAATCCAACTGAAAATTAAAATCATGATGACAAGTTTCATGGTTATCTTTATTCTTTATGGCATACGTGTCATCACAATAATCATCATAAATAGGAGGCATGCTTTCATCATAATAAATTTGCTCATCAAAACATGGGCGACAAAAAATATCATCTTCATCAAACATAGCATCCCCAAGCTTGTGGCTTTGCATATCATTAGCATCATTGGTATTCAAAGAATTCATACTAACAACATTGCAATCATGCACATCATTCAAAGATTCAGTGCCAAACACCCTAATGCATTCTTCCTCTAGCAATTGAGCACAATTATCGGAATCCTTATTCTCATGAAAGATATTAAAAAGATGAAGCATATGAGGCACCCTCAATTCCATTTTTTTGTAGTTTTCTTTTATAGACTAAACTAGTGATAAAACAAGAAACTAAAAGATTCGATTGCAAGATCTAAAGATATACCTTCCAGCACTCACCTCCCCGGCAACGGCGCCAGAAACTGCTTTATGTCTACTACGCAACCTTCTTCTTGTAGACGTTGTTGGGCCTCCAAGTGCAGAGGTTTGTAGGACAGTAGCAAATTTCCCTCAAGTGGATGACCTAAGGTTATCAATCCGTGGGAGGCGTAGGATGAAGATGGTCTCTCTCAAACAACCCTGCAACCAAATAACAAAGAGTCTCTTGTGTCCCCAACACACCCAATACAATGGTAAATTGTATAGGTGCACTAGTTCGGTGAAGAGATGGTGATACAAGTGCAATATGGATGGTAGATATAGGTTTTTGTAATCTGAAAATATAAAAACAGCAAGGTAACTAATGATAAAAGTGAGCGTAAACGGTATTGCAATGCTAGGAAACAAGGCCTAGGGTTCATACTTTCACTAGCGCAAGTTCTCTCAACAATAATAACATAATTGGATCATATAACTATCCCTCAACATGCAACAAAGAGTCACTCCAAAGTCACTAATAGCGGAGAACAAACGAAGATATTATTGTATGGTACGAAACCACCTCAAAGTTATTCTTTCGGATCAATCTATTCAAGAGTTCGTACTAGAATAACACCTTAAGAAACAAATCAACCAAAATCCTAATGTCACCTAGATACTCCAATGTCACCTCAAGTATCCGTGGGTATGATTATATGATATGCATCACACAATCTCAGATTCATCTATTCAACCAACACAAAGAACTTCAAAGAGTGCCCCAAAGTTTCTACCGGAGAGTCAAGACGAAAACGTGTGCCAACCCCTATGCATAGATTCCCAAGGTCACGGAACCCGCAAGTTGATCACCAAAACATACATCAAGTGAATCAATAGAATACCCCATTGTCACCACGGGTATCCCACGCAAGACATACATCAAGTGTTCTCAAATCCTTAAAGACTCAATCCGATAAGATAACTTAAAAGGGAAAACTCAATCCATTACACGAGAGTAGAGGGGGAGAAACATCATAAGATCCAAGTATAATAGCAAAGCTCGCGATACATCAAGATCATGCCAAATCAAGAACACGAGAGAGAGAGAGAGAGATCAAACACATAGCTACTGGTACATACCCTCAGCCCCGAGGGTGAACTACTCCCTCCTCGTCATGGAGAGCGCCGGGATAATGAAGATGGCCACCGGTGAGGGAT
The DNA here is from genome assembly GCF_018294505.1 of Triticum aestivum. Taxonomy (NCBI): domain Eukaryota; kingdom Viridiplantae; phylum Streptophyta; class Magnoliopsida; order Poales; family Poaceae; genus Triticum; species Triticum aestivum. Next base: position 301,218,328 of record NC_057808.1, on the reverse strand, counting down.
CCCCCTCCGGCAGGGTGCCGGAACAGGGTCCTGATTGGTTTTTGGTGGCTACAGAGGCTTGCGGTGGCGGAACTCCCGATCTAGGTTATTTTCTGGAGGTTTATGTATTTATAGGAATTTTTGGCGTAGGTTTCACGTCAGGGGGGGTCTCCGAGCCGTCCACGAGGTAGGGGCCCACGCCCAGGGGGGTGGGCACACCCCCCATCTCGTGGATGGCTTGGGACTCTTCTGGCCCAACTCTTTTACTCCGGGGGCTTCTTTTGGTCCATAAAAAATCGTCAAAAATTGGCACGTCAATTGGACTCCGTTTGGTATTCCTTTTTTGCGAAACATTGAAACAAGGGAAAAAACAGAAACTGGCACTGGGCTCTGGGTCAATAGGTTAGTCCCAAAATTAATATAAAAGAGCATAGTAAAGCCCATTAAACATCCAAGATGGATAATATAATAGCATGAATACTTCATAAATTATAGATACGTTGGAGACGTATCACTATTGAACGACCAGATGGCGCAATGTGCCGAGCTGTATAGGGTGTCCGGTTTGGCCATGAGGGACATTATAGTCCAGCTATGGCCGGCCGAACCCCTTCGTAACAGCTACTTCGGCCTAGTATGGCAACTCGACGACGCGCTGCTTGATGCAATCAAGCGGTCGGTATGCATAGAAGGTGCGCGGATGGCCTTCACCCGTGTCAAGATGCACTGGGCAAAAATGAAGGCCGCCGTTGTGGCAGTTGAGGGCCCGCCTAGAGGCAAGGACCACCGCACGCCGGAGCGCTATTTTGGAGATGTCTTGGAGGGTGCCCGTTTGATAGAGGGTCAATGCTCGAAGGATCTTATGTTTGAATGAATGTATCCGGATTGTCCAGAATGTTTGTTTATGAAACAAGGCCTATGTATAACATGCTTCCGTTGTTTGTTACAAATTATTTTCCTCTTATGCAGCCATTTATTATATCTAAAAGTTTGCCAGTCGTTGGCTTCGGCCCCCACGTAGATCCTACGAGGGTGTTCGGATTAGCACATGACCACACTTCTTCCAACCTCTTGGTCTGTAAAGGAGGTGATCATGTAGCGAACGAGGCAATCGGACTATGCGTCTTTAACACTCTCACTTGGCCAGATGAGTTTGACAATAGAATTAGAGGCGTAGCCCCTTGTGTCGTTCAGTTAGCCAAACTTGGGTGCTTGAGATGCCTGACCAGGTGGAGACCAGTCCTTCGTATAATACGGAAGAAATTGCTAGAGATTTAGTAAGTCGCCGAATTGCTGACCAGCTCGCGCCGCATCATGACAGTCAGTTTTCGGCTTTCTCTACTGAGGTGCTTAACTGAGCGAGCCAGAAACACAATCGCAGTAGTTCTCCCTTTACTACCTTAGCCGCACAAGCGGAACGTAAGGTGATAAGCACAGGAGCCGGGCAACCCAACTATTGACCGAAGACATGATTCAGAGCCGATGCATATAATGTGAGATTCGGGACGCCGAAGTATACTGTAAAAGTGTTCGGACTTGTTGATTTTGAATGTTTGCGGCCAAATAAAGCCCCTGGCCATTAATGCCACTGTGTGCGTGTCCATTGGTCGTGAAGACGGAATGGAGTAGGTCAATGCCGAGTAGGGAAAAAACATTTCCATTATAGTCTGATTTGATACGTTTTAAAACGTACTCTTACAGAGGATGGCGTACTGGCCAAGGCTATTTTACATGCCAAGAATTTGTAGGTAAAGGAAGAGCTCCATACAGGTCCTAAAGAAGGTGGTCTTTGAAGATCCTGCTGCATGTCTGTGTTGCTTTCTTCTTTAAGGGAGGTTCCTTGAAAGGAACGGTCCACGACCATTCTTTACGAAACCGGGCTCGGGGAGAGTCTTTGTTCGTCCGTGGACTAGCTAGGTTTTAATGCACCCGTGGTATTGAAGAAGAGAGGGAAAGTAATCAAAAAGGAGAAAAAAGGTCAAGGTCATATAGGGTGTAGTCGTGCTATAGACCCATCCGTATTGTGCCTCCGTCGACGCCCAAGGTATTTTGAGTGCATAATTATGCGCACGCGGTACAAATGCCGCGGGTGTGTGCGGCAATCGACAGAGGCAAAATTGCTAGGCTAGCTCTGGAGTTGCTGAGTTGTCATCGCACACAGTTGACCGGACTCGTTTGTCCGGGTGCTTGATGGCCGATAAGGTATGCGGCTTAATGTGGCCGCTTTGTTCCTCAGCTGCGAGGGCCGCGGTGTGCTCCTCGATACGGAGGGAGCGCTCCGTGTTTCCATTAACTGTAATCATGCCGCGGGGTCCGGGCATTTTGAGCTTTAAGTAAGCATAATGCGGGACCACATTGAAGCGGGCGAAGGCGGTTTGTCCGAGCAGTGTGTGATAGCCACTGTGGAAGGGGACGATGTCGAAGATCAAGTCTTCGCTTCAGAAGTTGTCCGGCGAACCGAAGACTACTTCCAATGTTATGGTGCCCGTACAACGGGCTTCAACGCCAGGGATCACTCCTTTAAAGGTGGTTTTGGTGGGCTTGATTCTTGATGGATCAATACCCATTTTGTGGACAGTGTCCTGATAAAGCAGGTTAAGACTGCTGCCGCCGTCCATGAGGACTCGTGTGAGGTGGAATCCGTTGATAATTGGGTCGAGGACCAATGCTGCCGAACCTCCATGACGGATACTAGTCGGATGGTCTCTGCAATCAAAAGTGATCGGACAGGCTAACCATGGGTTGAATTTTGGGGCGACCGGCTCTACGGCGTAGACATCCCTTAGCGCACGCTTGCGCTCCCTCTTTGGGATATGTGTAACATATATCATATTCACTGTTTTGACTTCGGGGGGAAATCTCCTCTGTCCCCCTTTGTTCGATTGGAGAGGCTCTTCATCGTCGTCCTTGCTAGGCGGCTCTTTCCCATTATGTTCGGTGTTGAGCTTACCGGCCTGTTTAAAGACCCAACAATTTCTGTTGGTATGATTAGCAGGCTTGTCAGGGGTGCCATGAATCTGGCAAGGCCGATCGAGTATTCTGTCCAGACTGGATGGACCATCCTTGTTTTGTTTGAATGGCCTCTTCTGCTGTCGATTTGGAGCCACTGAATTCGGCGTTGACCGTCGTGTCTTCGGTATCGTTATTGTTGTTTCGGTGCTTATGCTTGTTGCATCGAGCCCTACCGTTGCCGTCTTTGGCTTCGGAGGTGCCAGGGGCGCTGGTGTTGTTGCTCTGACGAGCTAGCCAGTTGTCTTCTCCCGCGCAGAAGTGGGTCATGAGTGCGGTGAGGGCTGCCATGGACTTTTCCTTTTCTTGGCTGAGGTGTCGGGCAAGCCATTTGTCCCAGACGCTGTGTTTAAAGGCCGCGAGGGCTTCGGCGTCCGGACAATCAACAATTTGGTTCTTTTTGATTAAGAACCTGGTCCAGAGCTTCCGGGCTGACTCTCCGGGATGTTGGACTATGTGACTAAGGTCATCGGCGTCTGGAGGACGGACATAGGTACCTTGAAAGTTGCCTCTAAAGGCATCCTCCAAATCTTCCCAGCTACCAATAGAGTTTTTTGGGAGGCTGTTTAACCAGTGTCGTGCTGGTCCCTTGAGTTTTAGGGGGAGGTACTTGATGGTGTGGAGATCGTCACCACGAGCCATGTGGATATGGAGAAGGAAATATTTGATCCATACTGCGGGATCTGTCGTTCCATCGTATGATTCAATGTTCACGGGTTTGAACCCTTCTAGGAACTGGTGCTCCATTACCTCATCGGTGAAGCATAAGGGGTGTGCGGTGCCTCTGTATCACGCGACATCGCGACGGAGTTCGGATGACGTCCGTATGCGGTTTTTGGCCCGGGTGAGGTTGTGCTTATCGCGCCAGGCCTGATGGCCGTCCTCTCGCGTTGGGGCGCGCCCCCTTGATCCATAGATTGATCTAGTCTGACCGGCTCTATTGTCCAGGTCCTTTCATAGGTCGTAGGTATATCCTGAGGCTGTTGCCTCCCTGCCTCTAAGGCGAGGTGGTGTGGGCTGGTGTTCGGCCTGAGTGGCAGCTCTATCTCATCCGCACGGTGGCCGGTCTGCTTCATCCGTGCGGCCATGTTTTGACGGTATTGGCTCAAGGGCCTCGTCGTTGAATTGTGGTAGTAACCGACACTTCAGATAACTTCTTGGTGGGCGTTGAAGCCCATACTCTTTGGCAGCAAGGACCTGGGTCCATCTGTCATTGAGTGTATCCTGTTCGGCTTGGAGCTGTTGTTGCTTCTTTTTTAGGCTTAAAGTGCTCCTACTCAAGTGGTTCCTCTGGCACGACGAAATCTTTGTCACCGAGGCTTACGTCATCCTCGGAGGGTGATAGATAGTTGCTGTCCTCCGAGTCCTCGTTCTCGACCGGGTTGTCAGGGTTAACTTGCCCCTCCTCCCATTCATCATGCTCGGATGTTGGTTCGACGGGGGCTTCGGGGTCTTCGGCATTATCCGGAGTGTTATTGTCTCCGGTGCCGATATTACTGTCTTTTTCACGACGTGATTTTGAACGGCGTCGCTGACGTCGACACTTTGGTGGTGCCTCAACATGCTCGTCCTCGACCGCATCCTTCCTGTCGTCGTCGTCATCTTCTTTGGGTGTGTCCACCATATACACGTCATATGAGGAGCTGGCCGTCCAACGTCCGGTAAACGGCGGGACTTGGCCTTGTTCATCTCCAGCGTCGTCATTCATACCATCGATGTCTTCGGAGGCGTAGTCCAGCATGTCGGTTAAGTCCTCGACGGTGGCTATGAAGTGGATGGTGGGTGGGACGTAAAATTCCCCGCTCTCAACCCCTAGTCCGGGCTATGCGCAATTCGGGAGTAATTCCTCTGTAATAGCGAGGGATCGCATTAAGTCTAGAGCCTCGTTTAAGAGCGAGGTTTGGACGGGGAAACAAGGGTCCGTGGAGCTAGGCGGGACGGGAGTCTTTTGGCCAAGCTCACGTGACGCGGGACTCGAGAGGTCGGAGCTGGTATATATCCAGAGGCGAGTCCGTCTTTCCGATGACAGGGGGACTTGGTTTAATTCTGGGCCTGCCGGTGATGCAGTCCCCTCCGGATCTTCGATGGCGAGCTCCATAGTTGTAGAGAGTTCGACGGGCTCTAAACTCCCGTCTTCGGACCTGGTAATGTGCTCCGGATCTAAGGCCAGAGTGGTGGTCACGGCCGCGAACCCTTCGAAGATCAAGTCTCCTCGGATATCAACGACATAATTCAGATTCCCAAAACTGATCTGATGTCCAGGGGCGTAGCTGTCGATTTGTTCGAGGTGGCCAATCGAGTTGGCACGCGGCGAGAAACCGCCGAACATGAAAATTTGATCGGGGAGGAAAGTCTCCCCTGAAACAGCATCGTTGTGGATGATCGATCGGGCCATCGAACCTTCTGTCGACGGCACAGTGGAACTCTCAATGAAAGCACCAATGTCGGTGTCAAAACCGGCCGATCTCGGGTAGGGGGTCCCGAACTGTGCATCTGAGGATCGAAAGTAACATGAGGCAGGGGACATGATGTTTACCCAGGTTCGGGATCTCTTGATGGAGGTAATACCCTACTTCCTGCTTGATTGACTTTTATGAGTATAGGGGTTAGAAGAGTCAATCTACGTCAAGATCGTAATGGCTAAACCCTAGATGTCTAGCCTGTATGATTTGTCTTAGCCTCTATGGACTAAACCCTTTCGGTTTATATAGATACCGGAGGGGCCTAGGGTTGTACAGAGTCGGTTTACAGAGAAAGGAAACTATACATCCGGACGCCAAGCTTGCCGTCCGCGCAAAGGAGAGTCCCATCCGGACACGGGGGAAGGTCTTCTGTCTCGTATCTTTACGGCCCATCAGTCCGGCCCATGTAGTACAAGCCGGCTCCCCGAGGACCCCATAATCCAGGAATCCCTCAACGGGCGTTTACCAAACTACTCGGCCTCCGTTACATCATCAGATACAAAAAAGGTACCGAGAACATGGCTGCAGATGCCCTGTCGCACGCCAACTCCCCAACAACCCTGTTCACCGTCACTGTGTGCCGCCCCAGTTGGCTCCTGGACGTTGTCAACAACTACAACTGCAACCCTCAAGCCCAGAAGCTGCTCGCACAGCTGGCCATCAGCGAAGACTCGAAGGGGCATTTCACTCTCCAGAGTGGCATTTTGAGGTTCAAAGGACAGATTTGGTTGGGAGGTTCCACCTCATTGCAGCAAAAGATCATGGCGGCATTCCATGACAGCCTGATGGGTGGCCACTTCGGATTCCCAGCTACCTTCCGGCGCATTTGTTATCTCTTTGCTTGGCCAAAGATGAAGATCCACGTGCTGCAATACGTGCGCTATTGTCCTACCTGTCAACAAGCCAAGCCGGACCAGTCAGCATCCCCGGGTCTCTTGGAACCCTTGCCCATTCCACAGCAACCATGGGAGATGATTACTATGGATTTTGTCGACGGCTTTCCTCAATCTGGCAAGTTCAACTGTCTCTGGGTGGTCGTCGATAAGCGCACCAAGTTTGCCCACTTCCTTCCTCTGGCACACCCCTACACGGCACCCAACACTACAAAAAAAAGACACATCCGTGACATTTTGGGCCGAACGAAATTTTTTTCTGTCATACATATGACACTTCTATGACGATAATTGTGACAAAACCTGGTATCATCATAGATGTGGTGGGCTCCTACTTCTATGACAAAAAATCATGACAGAAAATGGGCTTTTCGTCCTGGGCGGGCCGGAGACGTAGCTGCAAGACATTCTTTGGGCCGTCCATGACGGAAAAAACTATGGTAGAAGCGAGGGCGAGGAAAATTTCGGCGAGTTCCCGGTTACGGTGGGAGGTCGGGGGCCGAGCGATGCACGTTTCTCTCGTACACGTACGCGCGTGTGTGCGAGGCGTTGGCTCTAACTGAACCCGAGCGATTGCACTGCAGGCTACGCGTTACTGAACCCGAGCGATCGATCGATGGCTGTTAACTGAACCTGATCGAGCGATTCCTTCGCTACTGCTGCTAACTGAAGCCGATCGATTGGATG